>NW_020957491.1:32527-40490 GCF_003031625.1 Empidonax traillii | reverse complement strand
AACGAGTTCCAAGGTGAATGTACCCCTCCCAGGAAAGCCCTTTGTGGGCAGGGGTGAGCCCTGACTATCAGTCCATGCCCAGGACCCCCCCCCCCCGCCCCAAACTCACCAAGGAGCCCAAAGGCATCAACATTTTGTGTGATAAATACAACCCAACCAAATCACCTCCATTTTCAGACTGTTTCTGTTTTATATACATTTTAAGGAGAGCACAGATTTTAAAGGAGAAAGCAGTTCTGGCAAACACTCAGTTCAACTCTCTCCCCCCCCTCCCTCAGTCAGCCCAAAATTTGCCTTAAAACTCTTTAAAATTCTGGCCATTTCTTCCTCCCAACCAGACCTTGCTGCTCCTGCCTGCTTCGGTTCTGAACATGACACCATCCAGAGAAGTTGGTCCTGCTGTGTCATTTATCACCCTGGAGATTGTTTCTACTGCCTTTCCATCCCTTTTATTACACACGTGGCTCTGGAGATTACACAGGGACATGCCAGGGGATGTGTCACGAGGGAGACAAATGGTTTTGTCTCATCCTCAAGCAGCTCAGAGAGCAGAAAGTGGCTGATCAGATCAGCTGCTGGAAGAAAGTTCCCTTGCTTTTCCTTCCTGCAGAGACACGGCCCTGCCACTATCACTGGCATGATGCAAATCCAGGGTGTCACATGTGGGACTGGCTCAAGGCCTGCAGCTTTATTTCCAGAAATGAGCTTATTTCAAGCTCAGGGGTTCCTTGGGGGGATAGGGAAGAAATAAAAATAAAATAAAATAAAATAAAATAAAATAAAATAAAATAATAATAATAATAATAATAATAATAATAATAATAATAATAATAATAATAATAAAAGGAGTGTTTCTATTTTTTAGCAAAACCAGCCAACAAATAAATAAAGAAATCAGTAAATCGGGGAGTTTTCACCCCAACCTTCCAAAAATCCACAGCGTTGGAATGTTCTGCTTTGTTTTTTGACTCTGGGCTGGTTCAAACTTCTATTTCTTTCTCTTTTTTTTTGGCACAGAAATGTTGGATTTTTAAATCTGATCATTGTAAAGGCAGCCCTACCCTGCTCCACCTGGCAGGGCCTTTTGATTTACAGGATCACAGGATCGTGGAATGGCTTGGAAGGGATATTAAAACCCTTATATATATATATTAAAGGGACACCTTCCACAAGCCCAGGGTGCTCCAAATTTATCCAACCTGGCCAAACTCATCGTCTCCTCCAGAGACCTGCACCTGCCCCAGCAAGAGAGAAGGAATAACTGCAGTGGAGAAGGAATAACTGCAGTGATTCCCCCTCCATGCAAAGAGTTTTGGGGGCACAGAAACTCTCTGACAAGAGCTGCACTGCTTGCCAAGAGCATCCAAGGAGCCCAGTGCTCCCCCTCAGCGCATCAAGGCTTTCAATTATTTTCCAATAAAGGTTTCTATGAGCTGCAAAGAGCTTTACATGCCAGAACGTTCTTTACAACATCAAAAACTACTTAAAGGCCGGGAAGAAAAAAATAAAACCTCACCCAGACCCAGCCTTCTATAACTTTATGCCCATTATCCTCACATATATACATATATCTTAATTTACTGCCACTGAAAAGCCTTTTAGGGAAAAGAAAAGTCATTCCAGGCTCTTTGTCTGTTTTTGATAAGTGCATGAGTCTATACATTAACAAAATCACCAAGAAAAAAAGGGAGAGAGTGAGAGAGAGAGAAACATTTTTAAATTCTTTTAATTAAAATGCGATCGTACAATTGTTTAAGGAGATAAAAATAATTCTCATTCATTTTAATTAGTCTTGGGTTTTTTTGCAGGCCTGGAGCATCTTCTGTGCTGGGGCCCTTGAACATTCCTCTGTCTCCTCCTGCCTCTCCCAGATCCACAGCTCCACATCCCTGCCCTGCACAGGAGTCAAGGGTGGGAATTTGGGGCCTAAAAAATAAGAGATGAGAATTTCTGTGCCGTTGAGGGGTCAAACCACTTGGTTTATTTGCCGCTCTGAGACCTGCAGGAAGGTGGGTGCAGGTGCTGCAACACCTGAGAACACCTGAGGTTGCCCAGAGAAGCTGCCCCTGGATCCCTGGAAGTGTCCAAGGCCAGGCTGGAGCACCCTGGGCTAGTGGAAGGTGTCCCTGCCCGTGGCAGGGGGTGGAACTAAATGATATTTAAGGTCCCTTCCCACCCAAACCAGTCTGTGATTCCATGTAAGAAAAGAAGGAACTGGGAGCAGGACTGAAGAGTTTCCCCTCCCCTCCTATCCTGATTTAATTCCTCCAATCATTCTCCCCATTGCAAATATTTTCTGCTTTGGAGCAGCTGAGGTTTGAAAACAATGCTGTGAGCACAGAGACAGAGCCTTTCTCTTGTTTGCTTTGATTCCTCTGGAGAAAACAGAACTGATTCATTTATTCATTGAATATAAATTCACCAACTGTTTGACTCTTCTTTTTTTAATCGCTGTGCCACCAAACAACCCACAGTTTTAATTTTTACAGGTTTACTCATTACTCACACTTGCTAACCAGCACATGTGTGCACCGAGGTGCTCTTCATTTCTTTACTAATCATTCATTTTCCCCATAATTCCTCCTCCATTTCTTGTGCTGTTATTTCTGCTCCTCAATTTGATGTTTCAAGCATTTCTTTAACGAGAAATGCTTGAAACGGAACAGCAGTGGTAAATACTAAGAATTACATATAATTGTGCTTGTTTTCCAAGGTAACTTTGTTCTGTAGGCAGTCTTCCCAGAGCTTCTCTTTCCATGAGGAGCAGCTGCTCCTCTGATATAGAGAATTACTCTTTATTCTCTGCTCAGGATGTGGAGTGACCACCCTAAACCATTGTCCCCTCAGTAACTGCGTCCTGACCATTGCAGAGAAAATCCATAACTATCTACCCACAAGGTAATCCCAATCCCAAAGGATTCACTGAAAGAGTCTTACTTCTATTTTTTTTTAAATACTCTCACCCATCAGAGCCCAGTTTACTGCTGTTTGAAAAGAAAAGGGTGGGCTGAAAAGTTGCCAACGAGCTCCAAAAGTGATTGCTGAGAAAGTCTCCAGC
Organism: Empidonax traillii; assembly: GCF_003031625.1. NCBI lineage: Eukaryota > Metazoa > Chordata > Aves > Passeriformes > Tyrannidae > Empidonax > Empidonax traillii. The sequence continues at coordinate 37,432 of NW_020957491.1, read as the reverse complement.
AGGATGGTCTGGCAGGGAATGTGTGGGGGTTTTTTTTAGGGATGCAACAGGCACTGACTCACCCAAGGAACAGAGAATTGTTCCCCTGGACCGTGACAGAGCAGAGGGAGGATGAGCCAGGAGCTCTCATGAGTTAGGAGAGAAAATACTCCCAGCCTTTAAAACAAATGGGCTGGAACAGAAGCTGTTCCTGGGCTGGAAAATCACTGTGGCACCGGGAAAGCAGCTGGGATGGGACTGGAAAGGGCAGCACAGAGTGTTCAGTGAGCTCATCACTGAACAAAGGAAATCCCCCTGGAGTTCTGGCCCCCAAACCCTCCTTTGGGATTCCAAAATCACTGGTGCTCCCAATTGTCCCCCCATCCCATCCCATCCCATCCCATCCCATCCCATCCCATCCCATCCCATCCCATCCCATCCCATCCCATCCCATCCCATCCCCGGGCACTCCTGGCTGGGGGTTTTTCATCTCTGCTCTGGAGGCAGAGGGATCAGCACTGCTGTCACCCTCTGTGTGCAAGTGATGAGAAGGGAGAGACAGCCCTGGGGAGCCTCCCTGCTGTGCTGGGATCAGTAGTGGGACTGGAAAATTCACCTTCCTAAGCACAAATAGCAGGGTCGGGGCATGTTCAGGAAATAAGTGACTCACTGAGGGTTATTACAAAGATTATTCCAGAGGGTGTTGAAGCTCCCATTGGTATGGGAACAGCACCCAGGAAGCCCTGACAGTCTCCCAGTGCATTAAGCACAAGGGAAAGAGGCCCATTAGGAATGGTTTTGTGCTGTGGTTTGCAGTTGTGGGGAGGAAGAAGGGTCGGTTCTGCCTTTTATCCCTGAGGCGCCTCCGGGGTCGGGGTTGGATTGCACGGGGTGAGCTTTTCGTGCACGAGGGGTTTGCTGCCTGGGCTGGAATGGACCCACAGGGATCATCCAGTCCAACTTCTGGCCCTGCACAGACACCCCAACAATCCCCCCCTGTCCCTCAGAGCGTTGTCCAAACCCTCCTGCAGCTCTGGCAGCCTTGGGGCTGTGCCCACTGCCCTGGGGAGCCTGTTCAGTGCCAACCACCCTCTGGGGGAAGAACCTCCAACATCTTTAGATCTTTTTTTTTTTTTTTATATTGTGGTGCCCAAAACTGCCCCCAGAGCTCTAAGTGAGGGTGGGACAATCTCCTCTCTCACCCAACCAGTGCCTGAAGCCCCCCCAAGACATGGTTGACCCTCAGATGACATGAAACCTTCCCCTGCTGCCCCTGGGCCTTTGTGGGGCTGGGAAAAGGTGGTAAGGAGGATGAAGTAGAAACCCTCCATAAATCACCCCCCCCCCTTCAGAGGTTCAGTGAGGAGGAATTTAAGGGGTTATAATGAACCCAAGCGGCGCAGAGCGAGGCAGGAAAGCCTCGAGACAGCACATTTGCTGATGGCATCGACGAGAGCGAGGCAGGACCAGTCTCACATCATGAAGACAATGCTTGTTTTCACTGCATTTGCTGTGGAAAGCCACAGCTGAGAGACCTGAAGGTCTCATGTCCCACCACTCCCCCTTCCCCTCCTCCCCCACGGGCAGTGAGCTCATGTCTGTCCCAGCCCTGGGAGTTTTGTCACCGTTCCCAGAGCACACCCAGACGCTTCCTCACAGCTCTGGAGGGGCTCCTGCTGCTCATTCTCACCCATCCAGCAGCTCTGGTTTGCCCTGCACCAGAGCAGGGGGAATGTTGAGCTGGTGGATGGAGCCAGAACCCCCCAAACACACCAGGAGAAGGGGGGAAATGGTTTGCTCTGAACTCAGCCCACCTCGGGGCACGATGGGTGGGATGAAGGTGAACAGTTTAGGGGAAAACAGAAGGTGGAAATGAACAATTCCTGATTTATCTTTGTTTCACTGCACGCCTGGAAAGCAGAGAGATCAGCATTGCTGTCTGTGTGGGCAGTGATGAGAAGGGAGAGCCATCCCTTCCTGCTGTGCTGGGACCAGCACCTTCATCTCCCTAAGCACAAATGCAGGGCTGGGGCATGTTCAGGAAATAAATGAGTTGCTGATGGTTATTCCAGAGGTTATTCCAGAGGGCGTTGAAGCTCCCATGTGTATGGGAACAATGGGTCACCTCCCACAGCACCCAGCAAACCCTTTCCTGAGAAAAGCAGCAGCCCCTGTGGGCCTGAAGGTTCATAAATCACACAATTGTTCAGGCTGGACAAACCCTCCAAGGTCATGTCAGCCCAGCACTGCCAAGGCCACCACGAAACCATATCCCCAAGTGCCACATCCACAGGGTTTTTTTTTGAGCACAGAAAAGGGTCTGGATCAGCTTTGGCTGGAAATCTCAGTGAAAGAAATCTGGATGGTCAACTTCTGTCCTCAGCTCCCCCTGAGGCTGCAATGAAGTCCTACCAAAAAAACTTCCAATAGACTTTCCCAGGGAAATGTCTATCTTTTCCAAAGATATCTTTTCTTTCCTGCTTGGATGGAAGGGACTGTGTGTGCCAGGGAGGGAAGCAGCTCTTTCCCAGCTCATTCCCAGTGCAGGCTGTACATGTGCTGCACCCCCAGGGTGGATCTGCCTCCTGGGAAACTCCAGCTTGCCATCAGATGGAAAGATTGGTAATGACAGAGGGAAAGGAGAGGGGGAGATGGGCCAGAGGACTCCTGCAAATATGATTAAATCCCGGTGGGGCTGGGAAATCTTCCCCTGTGTGTGCAGAGTAGGGGGGGTCCCAGCAGGTGAGGGCCAGCCCTGGAGTTTTGTAGGGGTGGTGAAACCAGCCTGGAAGGGGCAGCACACAGGTAGTGTCCTCAGGGAATCATGGAAAATCCTCAGCTGGAAGGATCAAGGATCATCCAGTCCAACTTCTGACTCCGCACAGACACCCCAACAATCCCCCCCTGTCCCTCAGAGCGTTGTCCAAACCCTCCTGCAGCTCTGGCAGCCTTGGGGCTGTGCCCACTGCCCTGGGGAGCCTGTTCAGTGCCAACCACCCTCTGGAGGAAGAACCTCATCATTTAGGAGAGGGGTGAACTGAGGCAGCAGAGGGGGAGCCAGAGCTGTGCCCTGTGACCCCCAGGGACTCACAGCAGCCCCCCAGGGGCTAAACTCTGGGGGGGTTTAGCCCCTGGGCACACCCATCAGTTTTCAGTGGGCCCCTCAGGCTCATCAGCACACATCTGTTTTGGAAGCACCACGGAAATGGCAATCACCTCTGCTGCTGGAACACACACTGAAACGTTCTCCCAGCCTGTCAAACTCTTCGGTGCCCCTTAATTATCCAGATCAGGAGCTGCTCTCCATCACAGGCTCAGGTCACCCAGCTCAGCACACCAGCCCTGCCACTGCCTGCACTAATGAAGCCTTAAAAAAAAAAAAAAACCCTCTGCCCACATCTTTTGTCAGGAAATAATTCACCTTCAGATTTGTGACTAATTGCAGGAGTTCAGAGCGGCGTGGCTGGCTCTGAGCCAAGGCCTGTCTGTGAGGAAAACCCTCTCTCCTGCTCCAGGCAGTAACTGAGACTCCTGGGAAGGGATTCAACCCCTCTGGACATCAAGATGGATCGGGGTGAGGAGGGAAAACACCTCTGGGGTTGATGGCCTGACCCTGATCTGGGCAGACAGGGCATCTTCAAGGCTCAGGGGTTCAACTACAAATCAATTAATCCTGTAAAACTTCAGGGAACGGGCTCCACCTCACTCCCAAGCTTTCCCCATTCATGTTTACCTGACCTGGAATGACCTGGCTGGGAGGGGTGAACTGAAACCACAGAAAGGTTTTGCAAAATTTATGAGCCCAGGCCAGCAGCTGGTGACTTCAGTGATGTGAGCAGCACTTTGCAGGTGAAACATTTGCATGTGGGCAGCCAGGGGCTGAGCAGGGAAATGCACCTCTTTTGCAGCTGCCTTCCCAACACTGGCACAGCAGCAATTTTCAGCCGAAAAAAGGGAATATAAAAAGCAGGCAACTTGTAAAGAAATATGTACCTTCCATGCAGACGTTACTTAAACAGAGAAAAATCATGACCCAAGTCAAAACCAGTGTTTTCCCTTGCCTTTCATCTTCCCAGTCTGTAGCTTGGCTATATGGAGGATGGATGGGGACTGGAGCAACCTGGGCTAGTGGAAGGTGTCCCTGCCCGTGGCAGGGGTTGGAACTGGATGATTTTAAAGCCCCTTCCAACCCAAATCATTCTGTGACCTGTGAGCCTATGGTTCTCTAGCCTGTTGTGCAGGAGAACACCAATCACCAAGGAGAAACAACATCATACCCACTCAGGAGATCAATCACACTCTGTGGAGAGATGAAGAGGGAGAACTGCAAGCCCTGGGAAAGAAATTGTGAGCAAATCCACAGCCTGAAGTACCTTCTCAGCAGCCACCCTTCAAAATACCAGCAGCTTGTCACAAGGGGAAGTCATTTCCCCCACTCAGGGGAAGTGGCAGGGAGGATTCAGTGTTTTGCTCCGGAGCTCACCTCACTCCAGCAGAGAGAAAACAATTTATATCTATCACTCTTGATCCTCAGGCTCCTGTTTCAGCAGGGAGAGGCTCCTGGCTGGTCACAGCAACCTGGATTTCTGCTCCCCAAACCTGCCCACTGGGGGATGCCAGCTGCTGGCTTCCACACTGCCCTGAATCGAATCCTGGGCCAGGAATCTGCCTCTTCTGCTGAGATTTGGGCATCAAAGTGAGCCACGAGCAGTTGGGATCATTAAATCAGGCAGAAGGTTGAGCTTGGGGCAGCAGGGAGATGAGCACCAGCCTCCCAGACCCCACTGCAGCTCCTGCCTGCGGGCTGGCCTCATCACCTGCCACTTCCAATCGAATATACCCCCATTTTAAGCCTAAATGGACCAGAGGGATGAGGTGCCCAGCTCCCAAAGGCACTGTGAGCCTCCTGGCTCAGCACTCAGGAGA
>NW_020957491.1:28369-32304 GCF_003031625.1 Empidonax traillii | reverse complement strand
GGCAGCAGGGAGATGAGCACCAGCCTCCCAGACCCCACTGCAGCTCCTGCCTGCGGGCTGGCCTCATCACCTGCCACTTCCAATCGAATATACCCCCATTTTAAGCCTAAATGGACCAGAGGGATGAGGTGCCCAGCTCCCAAAGGCACTGTGAGCCTCCTGGCTCAGCACTCAGGAGAGGCAAAGAGCCACAAGTGGTGTTGCTGATTCCCTGGCAACGCTGCTGCAGGTCCAGGAGCTCTTCCCACCTCTGCATCCCTGCAGGATTTAGGCTTTGACTAAGGTGTGTGTGTGTGGGGGGGGAAAAGCCTTCCCAAAGCCTTTTCTGGTGATTGCTCTGGTGGTTCAAAGCGGAGGAAACGCCTTCAGGGGTCTCAGTTTCTCAGCTGGAAAGGCAGGGAAGAGAGAGCTGGGATGCCCAGGGGGACCCCAGGGAGGAGCAGGGGTGATGTCAGCGATTCCACTAACCCAGTTTATTGATAAATCTGCCGGATTTCCAGCACATCACCCCGTGCCTCAGTTTCCCCACTTTTAAAGCAAAACTGGGTGACTTTTAATCCCTTTCCTTTCACTCTCTGCCTCCCGATAGCACCTCAGCTCCTTTCCCCGGGGGAGGAACGATGGGAAAGCACATCCCGGCAGGGTTTGCCCCCGAGGTGAAGCTGCTCTTTCTTTGGCTGGAATTTTGCGGCTGAAGGAGCCGGTTCTGCTGGAAATCAGCAGGTGTGAACGATGCCTTGCAAATGTTCGCCGTGGAAGTGGATAATATGCACCGCCAGCCCCCGGCATCAGAAATGATACCTCGGGCTTATCAGAGCAATCACGGCGCTCAGGTTGTGAGTCCTGCAGCTCCAAACATGATTCAAAACACGGGGAGGGAATGAACTGGAAGAAATTGCGGTCCAGAGCGAAATTTCTCCGAGAATTATTGCTGTGAATTATGTGCCTTCCCCGGGGCTGACAGATCACAGAGTGCTCTCTCTGCTGCCTGGGGGTGGGGAGAGGACCCAGCCAGCCTTTCTGCTCTGCATTTGGAATATTTGGCTTTCCCTTGCCGGTTTTGTCGCTTCCCAGTTGAATTATTGCAAGGAAAGGGGGTTTCTGATCGCTGGTGCTTAATGTAGAAATAACACAAAGCTCTGCCTGAGCCTGGAATTCTCCACCTTCCCCCCTGCACTCAGGATTTTGGGGGGCAGTGGCAGGAGCTGGCACCTCACAATGGCCTTGCCAGACTGGCAGAGGCTGACAGATGAATCCTCCTCGGCTTTTGCTCAAATAAACCACCAAAAAAGTCCTGCTTTCCTCACCCCAGGAGGGGACTCTGCACTAGCAGTGCCCTGAGCACAAGGTAGGCATCACTCAGCCCTGCTTAGAGACATGTTTAAGGTCCCATTATTCTTATTTATTATTGGATATTGGAAACACTTCCCATGCAGAGCCAGTGCTTTATGTGCTTGGGATCAGGGTAAACCCTCCCTTTTCCAGTGGGCCCTGTAATCCGTGCCCAAATCCTGCAGAATGTGACACACCAGACCTGAAAATTGCACTGTAATGTGACAGCAACTTTAGATCACTTTTCCTCCCCAGCGTTTATCATTTCCAAGTTTGTCTCTCCTTTCCAGACCCACACTCAGCTCAGGGAACTCCTGCTCAGCTTGCAGGAAGGAAAAGAGGAGTTCTGCTAGAAAAGGTGAAACCTCCTCTCACACCTGGGGAATTTTCCCACTCTGTCATTCCCTGGCTGGGAAATTTTGCTGCTTCCTTTAGATCCTGGGAAGTTGCTCAGAGTCACAGCTAACCAATATTCAATGTGACTTCACCACTTCCACTCTGGTTGTACTAAAATAAAAGCTTTTCCATCCACGTTTGCCCTTGAGTCAGTAGGTCACTAAGCAGTTAATAATCTTCCCTGGAAGGTAATTAAAGGTCAGCTTAGACGATCCTTTCTGTCCTCTTTTGTCTTTTCCTCTGCTTGGAATTAGAGAAAACACTTGCTCAGGTGGAAGGCTGGGATTCCTTCTGGTTCTGAAGAACAAAATCGATGTAGATTGATAAAGAACTGGTATCCAGACACTGAGTGACTGAGGGAAATGGGAAAGAATCCCGTGTGCAGAATGAGAATAATTACTAGCAGGATGGAAACCAGCATGTTGTTTATTAAAACACAATATTGCCACCAATTCTGCCCCTCGGAGGAGGCAACGGGAGGATTTGACGCTGGGACTTCAGAAATGAATCGACAAAAATATTACCTCCAACAACTCATTTTCTTCTGTTAGGAATAAATCAGTGGCTTAACATGCAACTTAATTTCCCCAGAGGAAAAAAAAAGGTGTGTGGGGGGAGGGAAGTCTTAGAAAGACTTCTGTTCTTTTTAAGCTTTCAAATCCAAATCTGATCCTGTGTGGACTGTTCCTTGGTTTTACGGCTCCAGGAACATCTGTACAGTCTCCAACGGCAACATTTGCTTCTGGATGGAGTTGGAGGCCTTCAGAAAATCAGCATCCACATTCTGAGAGCTTGCTGGAACCCCCGGCTGCCCAGCTTAAAAACTGGTTAAGGGCCTTTCTTCCAGTGGGATCTGCTGAATGTTCTAATTAAAGGACAAATTGCTCTCGTGTCAGGAGCTCCCTCTCAATCAATCACACCCTTGGTGATGTTTTTTACTGTTGCTCTGACCAAAAAAATAAAAAAAAAGGGGCAACAAGGGGAAAAAAAATAATCTAATTATTGTAAGATACTTAAAAGCAGTTGGGAAATGCAAAAAAGTTCTAATCCCCTGCAAAGAACTCCTCTACTGGGGGATTTTGGCTGAAATCTGTGAACCTGGGATTCCTCCTGCTTGCCTGAGGTCAGGGCTGTTTGGAAATGCCAGGAGTGGGGGAAAGAACTCCGTGAAAAGAGAGGCAGGATGGGTGACATTTTTGTATTTAGCAGCTACTCCCCAATATTTCATCCTGGAATGGTTTGGGTTGGAAGGGACCTTCAAGATCATCCAGGGGACCTCCCACTATGCCAGGTTGCTCAAAGCATCATCCAGCCTGTCCTTGAACACTTTCATTCATGGAATAACCTGGGCCAGGGCCTGCCTACCCTCCCAGGGAGGAATTCCTTCCCAATATCCTAACCCTCCTCTCTATCAGCCATTCCCCCTTGTCCTGGCCACTCCATGCTCCTCTAAATAATCCCTCTCATCCCAGGCCTGTGGCACCAAGGTCCTGATCCCTTTTCCCTGGAGACTCTGGGCTTTCAGTGCTGTCAGTCCTGATTTACACCACTGTGAGTGGAAAAAGGGATTCAGCTCAAGACTCAAGAACTATTCATGTCTCTGGGAAGATCAGGGACCAATTAACTCCTGAATGGAAAATCGAGTTTGCAAATGAACCCAACAGCCTCCAGCCTGGAGAGGAATAGGGGTTTGAGAGGATCTACTTCTTAATTTTTGCTCAAGCCATCCACAGAATCAGACAGAGCTCCCAATAAAAAAAAAAACACTCTCCAGAGTATTGGGCCCATCAATTGATTCAGCCTTCCCCATTCTGAGGGCTATTTAGACTTAATTAAATTGGGCTGGTTTCTGAATAAGGCAGAACTGCCTGCTGGATGTGCTTCCCTGATTCATTTATTCCTACAGTAATCAGGCAACAAATACCCAGAGTTCAGGGGAACCTCCCTGGATCCTCCTGGGACCTGGAGCAGGGGGAGTTAAGGAGCAATTAGGAAATGCAGAGTTCCTGCCCTGGAAGACTCTGGGAGCCCCTGAATTCCTCAGGTCTGGGAAGGCTCTTCCAGAGGGATTTTTGGGAATAAATAACACAGGAATTGTGCCAGCCTGGAGAATCCCTGCTCCCACTGAGACCTTCTCAGCTATCACCCTGTGGTGTCCTGTGTCCCCTTCCCTTCCCTTCCCTTCCCTTCCCTTCCCTTCCCTTCCC
>NW_020957491.1:24398-28348 GCF_003031625.1 Empidonax traillii | reverse complement strand
GGCAGCAGGGAGATGAGCACCAGCCTCCCAGACCCCACTGCAGCTCCTGCCTGCGGGCTGGCCTCATCACCTGCCACTTCCAATCGAATATACCCCCATTTTAAGCCTAAATGGACCAGAGGGATGAGGTGCCCAGCTCCCAAAGGCACTGTGAGCCTCCTGGCTCAGCACTCAGGAGAGGCAAAGAGCAACAAGTGGTGTTGCTGCTTCCCTGGCAACGCTGCTGCAGGTCCAGGAGCTCTTCCCACCTCTGCATCCCTGCAGGATTTAGGCTTTGACTAAGGTTTGTGTGTGTGTGGGGGGGAAAGCCTTCCCAAAGCCTTTTCTGGTGATTGCTCTGGTGGTTCAAAGCGGAGGAAACGCCTTCAGGGGTCTCAGTTTCTCAACTGGGAAGAGAGAGCTGGGATGCCCAGGGGGACCCCAGCGAGGAGCAGGGGTGATGTCAGCGATTCCACTAACCCAGTTTATTCATAAATCTGCCGGATTTCCAGCACATCACCCCGTGCCTCGGTTTCCCCACTTTTAAAGCACAACTTGGTGACATTTTAATCCCTTTCCTTTCACTCTCTGCCTCCCGATGGCACCTCAGCTCCTTTCCCCGGGGGAGGAACGATGGGAAAGCACATCCCGGCAGGGTTTGCCCCCGAGGTGAAGCTGCTCTTTCTTTGGCTGGAATTTTGCGGCTGAAGGAGCCGGTTCTGCTGGAAATCAGCAGGTGTGAACGATGCCTTGCAAATGTTCGCCGTGGAAGTGGATAATATGCACCGCCAGCCCCCGGCATCAGAAATGATACCTCGGGCTTATCAGAGCAATCACGGCGCTCAGGTTGTGAGTCCTGCAGCTCCAAACATGATTCAAAACACGGGGAGGGAATGAACTGGAAGAAATTGCGGTCCAGAGCGAAATTTCTCCGAGAATTATTGCTGTGAATTATGTGCCTTCCCCGGGGCTGACAGATCACAGAGTGCTCTCTGTGCTGCCTGGGGGTAGGGGGGGCGGGGGAGAGGACCCAGCCAGCCTTTCTGCTCTGCATTTGGAATATTTGGCTTTCCCTTGCCGGTTTTGTCACTTCCCAGTTGAATTATTGCAAGAAAAGGGGGTTTCTGATCGCTGGTGCTTAATGTAGAAATAACACAAAGCTCTGCCTGAGCCTGGAATTCTCCACCTTCCCCCCTGCACTCAGGATTTTGGGGGGCAGTGGCAGGAGCTGGCACCTCACAATGGCCTTGCCAGACTCTGGCAGAGGCTGACAGATGAATCCTCCTCGGCTTTTGCTCAAATAAACCACCAAAAAAGTCCTGCTTTCCTCACCCCAGGAGGGGACTCTGCACTAGCACTGCCCTGAGCACAAGGTAGGCATCACTCAGCCCTGCTTAGAGACATGTTTAAGGTCCCATTATTCTTATTTATTATTGGATATTGGAAACACTTCCCATGCAGAGCCAGTGCTTTATGTGCTTGGGATCAGGGTAAACCCTCCCTTTTCCAGTGGGCCCTGTAATCCGTGCCCAAATCCTGCAGAATGTGACACACCGGACCTGAAAATTGCACTATAATGTGACAGCAACTTTAGATCACTTTTCCTCCCCAGCGTTTATCATTTCCAAGTTTGTCTCTCCTTTCCAGACCCACAGAGCCACACTCAGCTCAGGGAAACTCCTGCTCAGCTTGCAGGAAGGACAAGAGGAGTTCTGCTAGAAAAGGTGAAACCTCCTCTCACACCTGGGGAATTTTCCCACTCCGTCATTCCCTGGCTGGGAAATTTTGCTGCTTCCTTTAGATCCTGGGAAGTTGCTCAGAGTCACAGCTAACCAATATTCAATGTCACTTCACCACTTCCTCTCTGGTTGGACTAAAATAAAAGCTTTTCCATCCACGTTTGCCCTCGAGTCAGTAGGTCACTAAGCAGTTAATAATCTTCCCTGGAAGGTAATTAAAGGTCAGCTTAGATGATCCTTTCTGTCCTCTTTTGTCTTTTCCTCTGCTTGGAATTAGAGAAAACACTTGCTCAGGTGGAAGGCTGGGATTCCTTCTGGTTCTGAAGAACAAAATCGATGTAGATTGATAAAGAACTGGTATCCAAACACTGAGTGACTGAGGGAAATGGGAAAGAATCCCGTGTGCAGAATGAGAATAATTACTAGCAGGATGGAAACCAGCATGTTGTTTATTAAAACACAATATTGCCACCAATTCTGCCCCTCGGAGGAGGCAACGGGAGGATTTGACGCTGGGACTTCAGAAATGAATCGACAAAAAAATATTACCTCCAACAACTCATTTTCTTCTGTTAGGAATAAATCAGTGGCTTAACATGCAACTTAATTTCCCCAGAGGAAAAAAAAAAGATGTGTGGGGGGAGGGAAGTCTTAGAAAGACTTCTGTTCTTTTTAAGCTTTCAAATCCAAATCTGATCCTGTGTGGACTGTTCCTTGGTTTTACGGCTCCAGGAACATCTGTACAGTCTCCAATGGCAACATTTGCTTCTGGATGGAGTTGGAGGCCTTCAGAAAATCAGCATCCACATTCTGAGAGCTTGCTGGAACCCCCCGCTGCCCAGCTTAAAAACTGGTTAAGGGCCTTTCTTCCAGTGGGATCTGCTGAATGTTCTAATTAAAGGACAAATTGCTCTCGTGTCAGGAGCTCCCTCTCAATCAATCACACCCTTGGTGATGTTTTTTACTGTTGCTCTGACCAAAAAAATAAAAAAAAAGGGGCAACAAGGGGAAAAAAATAATCTAATTATTGTAAGATAATTAAAGGCAGTTGGGAAATGCAAAAAAGTTCTAATCCCCTGCAAAGAACTCCTCTGCTGGCGGATTTTGGCTGAAATCTGTGAACCTGGGATTCCTCCTGCTTGCCTGGGGTCAGGGCTGTTTGGAAATGCCAGGAAGGGAGGAAAGAACTCCGTGAAAAGAGAGGCAGGATGGGTGACATTTTTGTATTTAGCAGCTACTCCCCAATATTTCATCCTGGAATGGTTTGGGTTGGAAGGGACCTTCAAGATCATCCAGGGGACCTCCCACTATGCCAAGTTGCTCAAAGCATCATCCAGCCTGTCCTTGAACACTTTCATTCATGGAATAACCTGTGCCAGGGCCTGCCTACCCTCCCAGGGAGGAATTCCTTCCCAATATCCTAACCCTCCTCTCTATCAGCCATTCCCCCTTGTCCTGGCCACTCCATGCTCCTCTAAATAATCCCTCTCATCCCAGGCCTGTGGCACCAAGGTCCTGATCCCTTTTCCCTGGAGACTCTGGGTTTTCAGTGCTGTCACTCCTGATTTACACCACTGTGAGTGGGAAAAGGGATTCAGCTCAAGACTCAAGAACTATTCATGTCTCTGGGAAGATCAGGGACCAATTAACTCCTGAATGGAAAATCGAGTTTGCAAATGAACCCAACAGCCTCCAGCCTGGAGAGGAATAGGGGTTTGAGAGGATCTACTTCTTAATTTTTGCTCAAGCATCCACAGAATCAGACAGAGCTCCCAATAAAAAAAAAAAACACTCTCCAGAGTATTGGGCCCATCAATTGATTCAGCCTTCCCCATTCTGAGGGCTATTTAGACTTAATTAAATTGGGCTGGTTTCTGAATAAGGCAGAACTGCCTGCTGGATGTGCTTCCCTGATTCATTTATTCCTACAGTAATCAGGCAACAAATACCCAGAGTTCAGGGGAACCTCCCTGGATCCTCCTGGGACTTGGAGCAGGGGGAGTTAAGGAGCAATTAGGAAATGCAGAGTTCCTGCCCTGGAAGGCTCAGGGAGCCCCTGAATTCCTCAGGTCTGGGAAGGCTCTTCCAGAGGGATTTTTGGGAATAAATAACACAGGAATTGTGCCAGCCTGGAGCATCCCTGCTCCCACTGAGACCTTCTCAGCTATCACCCTGTGGTGTCCTGTGTCCCCTTCCCTTCCCTTCCCTTCCCTTCCCTTCCCTTCCCTTCCC
>NW_020957491.1:20313-23490 GCF_003031625.1 Empidonax traillii | reverse complement strand
CAAAAAACGGCTGAGCAAAACCTCCCATCCCAGCTCAGCTTCCAGGGCAAAACCAGAGGGGACACAAAGGGTTTGATTGGAAAGAAAAGACCAAATTTAGCTCTACCTGATGATTCCAACTGTGAGATTGCAGTGAAAGGGAGAAAAAAGAGTCCCAAGCCAGGTGAGATCCCCCTGTGGACTCTGGGCATCTCCAGGAGATGGATCAGCCCCTTCACAAATCAATTTGTCCTTCACAGGGCCACTTCCAGCCTGGGAATTGGGTTTTATTTAATCTCTTGTAATTCTTGCTGTGTAAATGCCTTTGTGCATTTCGCTGTTCAGCTGAAGATTTTCCTTTGTTTCTCTTTGTTTCCTTGTCCCTGTAAACTCCAAAAAACAACAACAACAACAACAAAAAAAAGCCATTCAAAGCAGGAGATTCTCCTGCTTTCCTACACACAGGAAAATTCAGCATCAGCCACACACACACACTAAAAAAAAAAAAAAACCCAAACAAACCACCCTCCAAACCACAAAACTGACACCAGGCACATGGTTTTTTTTTTTTTCTTGCAAAATAAGGAATGTGTTGATGGGCTGCAAATGGACCTCAGCTGATGGGGTATTTTTAACACTGAGGGAGCCACTGCTGCCACTTGGAATCCACAAATTGGACCAGGGATGGAACTGGAACCTTGCTTTGGGAGCAGCATATTGCAGTTCTAGCACATACCAGTTGGAGGCTTGTTATGCAAAGAGTCGGGGCCTGTGAGAACAGACCTCCCAGAACCTCGGGAAGGAAAAGTCAAGGAACATATTTCCCCCTTTTTTTTAAAAAAAAATAAACAATCCAAAACCATCTTCGACACTGAACTAAAAGGGAGACAAATCTCTGCTCATTAAAAGTTTGCCACCGTTGAGAAAGTTGTGAAAAAACAGAACTAAAGGGTCCTTTTGAGGCACTGGGGGAGAACTGACTTTTCCCCATGTTCATATTCTCATGTGGCTCTTTGGACGCCAAACAAAAAGAGAGTATTTTGAGCCCCAGGAAAAGTGGGATTTTGGGCTGATGGCTGAGAAATCTTCCTGCTTCTGGCTTACTTTTTTTGGGGGCGATTTTTGGGTTGCACTATTGGCACAAGCACGTGGGTTGTAAGTCATGTGAGGAGTGGCTGAGCTGGTAAGAAATCTTCAAAAGGACAAGGAGGCAAAAAAATACCCCTCCAGTTATTTTAACTAACTTTATGTAAGCCTGGCTTTGAAGTTTTGCTTAGAACTGGTCAAGCTGCTGCCCTGAAACCACACAAATAATCTGATTTTCCTTGTGAGATTAAGGAGCAGACACATCATCCATCCTGAATTTCTAATTCTTTCTGCTCTGCTACGGTGACTCCTGAGTTTGGTTGGTGCTTCTTCGGTGGGATTGTGATTAGAAATTGTGTTTCATAGGGACATTTTCCCTCCCATAACGTGGTCTCAGTGTTGCCACAGCTCGTCCCAGCCTTTGGGGGACATTCTTGGCAGTATTTGCCTGCCAGCATCTCCCTCCATGATCCACAGGAGGGATGGAACATCATCCCTGGCAGTGCCCAAAGGGCCACAATGAGGGGATTTAAGTCCAGACTCTCTGCTGGTGGAGGAAGAAGCTTTTTGGGTCCAACTGCTGGAGGACATTCCTCCTGGAATGTGACCAAACAACTCAGTGCCCTGTCTGGAATTGGATCAGTGAGGGGCAACCAGTTGAAACCAGTCTGGCTTTAACCCCAAATTAACACCTGCTGGTCAGGGAAACACTGAATTAGCACCCTGATGGTGAGGGGAACCACCTTCAACCCCAAATTAACACCCTGAAGGTGAGAGAACTCCCTTCAAATCAACACCCTGAAGGTGCAGGCTGCGGGATGAGTGATGCTGCTTCCCACCCTAAATCTCCCAGCTGGATTTTATCCAACCCTCCAGCAGCAATTTCCCTGGTAAACAGCAGTGAACGTCTCAAATCCAGCTGACAGTGAGAAGAATTGTGATTAATGTTGGTTCTGAGGGGGGCTCAGCCCAAATCTGGAGGTTACCTGGTGCAAGGGGCACTTCCAGCCTAATTTGGGGCCAGGATTTAACTGGGGCTCCCACTGGAATTTATTTGTTTTCCCACACCGTGGAGGGATCTTTAAGTAGGGAGTCAATCTGCTCTGCAATGTTGTAACAAATGTAATTAAAAGGGACTGTTGTAGCAGAAGACAATCTCTGCAAGGCTAATTAAAATATTGCTGGCCCCTGCTAAACTTGCTCAGCTTTCCTTTAAGAGCTAATGAAATGCAAAGTATTGCCTCCTGTTTTCATCTGTAAGAGAGTTCATTAATAGACCTTTCTGCACTGGATTAAGCCAAGTGCTCAGAAAGAGAATAAATTGAATCTCAGTAATTGAAGACCAATATTTTCTGGCTGAACTCCAATATTGGAAATTAAATCTTTTTAAAAAAGAAAAATAAAAGAAAAAAAAAAAGGAAAGGAAAAAAGAGGAGAAATGGAAAGTTCATGTGTAAAAGAAATATTGTGGCTTTGCTTCCAAGAAGAAAAACTGAGTATTTTGGAGGCAAGCAGACATTTCCCTCAAATGTTCTCTAAAAAAACTTAAGTTTCATGCAAGACATGTTTGGCCAGTCCTTCAACCAGAATTTTTTGGGTGGAGAAATACCCTGAGAAAAGGTTTTTCTTTGTATCTTATTCTCCAGCTTTAGTCCTGAGGACACAAAGCATCCCTCCCTGCAAGAGTGGCTGCTGCTCGGCAGAACACTTAATTCTCAGGCTAAAAATACAACCTATTAATATAAGCAGGTGATTTTTCTTTTTTTTTTTTTTTCCTTTTTTAATGCACTACTGGTTTCTAGGAAGTTGTTAAACCCTTCAAGCCTCGCTCTGAGATTCAGCTTTGAAAGTGGATTTGAGGGATTAGAACAACAGGACAGTGCCTGGTTTCCAAAGCTCTCCCTGCTCTGGACTCGGTGGTGTCTGGGAGATGAGTTGAGGGATTTTTTTTTTTTTATCCATGACTGGACAAACTGAGCCATCTCCTCAAGTGTTTTTTTTTTTCCACTACACTGTAGTAAAATCACCTAAAAAAAAGAGGATTATTTGGACTCGGGTTTGCTGTTTCTGCCCCATCCCTGCCATCCCAGCTCAGCTGGGCAAGGTCAGCTC
>NW_020957491.1:8584-19947 GCF_003031625.1 Empidonax traillii | reverse complement strand
AGTTGAGGGATTTTTTTTTTTTTATCCATGACTGGACAAACTGAGCCATCTCCTCAAGTGTTTTTTTTTTTCCACTACACTGTAGTAAAATCACCTAAAAAAAAGAGGATTATTTGGACTCGGGTTTGCTGTTTCTGCCCCATCCCTGCCATCCCAGCTCAGCTGGGCAAGGTCAGCTCTGCCCTTTCCTGCAGCCCCAGGCGGGGATTTGTCCCCAGGCTTTGTCCCCAGGGAATCAGCTCCCTGGGATGGGCAGGGGGAGCTCCCACTGACAGCAGGGGCTGTCCCAGCACAAACCAGCACAGCTGGGGCTGATGGTCCTGGGAGCTGCTGGGATGTGCCAGCTGAGTCTGTCTGTGCTCAGCCACTGTCTGTGCTCTGTCATGGAATCAGGGAATATCCTGAGCTGGGAGGGACCCAAAAGGACCATCCAGTCCAACCCCTGGCCCTGCACAGACACCCCAACGATCCCCCCCTGTCCCTCAGAGCGTTGTCCAAACCCTCCTGGAGCTCTGGCAGCCTTGGGGCTGTGCCCACTGCCCTGGGGAGCCTGTTCAGTGCCAACCACCCTCTGGGGGAAGAACCTTTCCCTGAGATCCACCCTGAGCCTGCCCTGGCACAGCTCCAGCCATTCCCTGGGGGCTGTCCCTGCTCACCAGAGAGAAGCTTTGAGCCCTTAAGCACTGGATCGAACTCCCAGGAGAACCAAGACACCCCTTCCCCACCCAAACCACCTCCCGTCCCCAGCCAGGAACATGCACGACCCCTCCCCGACATCCAGCTACATTGCAACAGCTTACAAACTTCCTGAAACCGGTGAAACACTCCAAAAAAGCTCTTGCTGTTCAAGCTGCCATCTGTAAGAGCCTGGGTCTCTCGTGTTTGGTGCAAGTTGTATGTGCTAATGTATGCACAGGCAGCTCTGCCTGTCCACGCCTCTGCTGTGCCACTTCTTGGCACAAACAAAGAGACTTTGCTCTTATTAACAGCATCTTATCTCACATTCCAAGCTTCTGTTGCAGTTTTGCTGGGATTTTATTCTCTCTCTCTCTCTCTCTAAGGCCACAATCTGCAAGTGATAGCGCAGATTTCTTGCAGTGATTCCAATTAATGACAAATAAACCCAGCGAAACAGATTACAGCCAGCTCTGGAGGCTGCATGTTAAGCCTTTTTTTTCCTTGGAAATAAGCATTCAGGGGGAAAAAAAATGTAATAAAAATGTCTTAATTTTGCTGCTCAAAACCAGTGTTGCTCAACAAATATTTCCATTTAAGTGTAACTCTTGAACTGGGCACCCTGAACTCTCTGGATTTGTGTCTGCAGTCATCTGCTGTTATTTTTCTCTCTTGTTGTGTGGTCCCATCAGATTTCAAAACCCATGGAAATACGAATGTGATTGTACTAAAGGGACAAATAGGGAAAGTCTGGAGACTCTCAGATTTGCAGGGGCACAAATAAGGTCAGGGGAGATCTTAAATTTTATTCCTGTCCTCTCAGATTGGAGCTTTCCTGTAAATCCAACAGAACTCTGAGTTTCCTGGCGTGTTACCTGTTAGTTCCAATCATTCCTGCAGCATTCTCCCCCAAACAGTTTTGATATTTGATTGCATTTTGCATCCAGCTTTACCTCCCCTAAAAGAATTTGAGTCTCGTTTTGGGTGGGGGATTTCGAGAGATCGACAACTTAATTTTATTTCTGGCTCCGATAAATCTCATCTCCCGATTCAATAAAGCTGCTCTCACAGGGCACAGGCCACGTCCTGCAAAAACCACCAAGCAGACAACAGTGTTCCTGGAGAAGTGCAGGAAAACATCCTGCAAAGGTGCTGAGCCTGGGACTCACCCAGGTATTTACACATCGTCGTGCTGGAAAAAAAGTGAACTTGGATAAATAATTCATGGGGTGAGTTTGGTGTTCAGATCACTCCTGGAAGCTTAACTAATTACCCCCAGAGCACTGTCTGCACTCAGCTTTTCCTCACCCACTTAATTAAGCAGGAAGCTGAGACCCAGCTCAGGAGGTGCTGCAGGTTGGAGCTTGAGGAGCTCGTGGGTCTGCAGAGCCCCTTCGAGAAAATAACTCTTAGTTAATGTACTTATTTGTTTCTTAGAATGATAAAATCATATCCTGAGCTGGGAGGGAGCCACCAGGATCCCCAAATCCAACCCCTGGCCCTGCCCAGACACCCCAACAATCCCCCCTTGTCCCTCAGAGCGTTGTCCAAACCCTCCTGCAGCTCTGGCAGCCTTGGGGCAAAGTGATGGTCCCCAGCCCCAATCCCCTTGGGTGGTGTTTGCCTTCACACCAGAGGAGCAAGGGCAGCCCACCAAGTTCTCTCCCAGCTCAATCCCACCTTCCAGCCCCAAAGCTTTCCTCTTTCTTGCCTTTTCCTCTGAAGTTTTCCTGGAGTCAGCACAAATGTGCAGATCCTTCCAGTCCATTCCCAATTCCACTGGTATTTTGGGGGGTGTAAATGCTCTGCCTTCAGAATTTCCCCAGACTCTGGAGATGGGCACAAACCGAAGGGTGCCAAGGAAAATCAGGAATGTCACCCATGATTTATCAGCAAACCTGATACCGCTCCTCCAGCCTGAACTGGGCTGGGAATATCCAGCAGCATCAGGTCCAGAGGGAAGAGCCAAGGGGATCCTTCACTCCACGACACCTCCTGGCACCACAACTTTTTAATTCATCTTTTTAAAGGCAAAAGATGCCAGTGGCTGCCACTGCTTTTTGTGCTCAGAGCTTGTTCTCAGTGCACACGAAGGGGAGAGCAGGAGGAATGATAGAGGTGAGACCTTGGAACTGGGGGGGGCCCTGCAGGGAAAAGCCTCCATGGCACTTTCTCAGCTGAAAGCCTGTCCTGCAAGATGCACCATCACCTCCTCTGAGCCAGAAGAAGCCCTTGTTAGATGTAAACACCCCCCTTGTCCTTCAGGAACAGCCTCAGGCTCAGCTTTAGGCTGAGCTGTGCTTTCAAATCATGACTTCTGTCTGCCCAGCCAGGGCTGAGGATCCATAACGGGATCAAGACCAATTATCTCATCCTTCAGCTCCTCGTGGAGGGTTCAGTTGCCAGAGGAAGGGAGAGAAGGAGCATTTCCAAGGACTAAAGGTCCCTGGGAGGTGACAAACCCTCTGCAACACCAGAGCAAATTTCCCAACAAACCCCCCTGCGAGGCCTTGGCCAGTGATACCCCTCAGCTGGTTTAACAAAGGTGTCGAAAAAGGCCTGGTGTGTGTGGAAGTGAGTCTGGTTTGCACTTTGGGGCACTGTCTGGGCTGGAAAACAGGTTTCACCAGCTGAGCTCCAAACCTGCCCCGTGCAGCTGGGCTGGCTCAGCTGGGCTGGCTCAGAAGCTTGTGAGTGGCCCCAGCTCATTCCCAGCTTGTTCTCATCTTCCAGTGAGCTGGCACAAGCCACAGGATGACAAACAAGGGCAATTAGTCATTCAGGCTGCACTGGCTCTGCCTCCCTGTCCCCTGTACTGTGTGTCGCCCTGCCAAGCACATCCAGGCTCCTGAAAGCAAATGGGAAAGGATTGGGAGACAAAGTTCCTGTGATGGATCCTTCTCCCTTCCTCTCAGTGCCACCCAGGACATTTTTCAGCCATGGAAGGGACTCTGATGACAGCACCTCCTTTAAATCACCAGCACTAATTTCCAATTGAATGGGAAACTCCTTATTGTTGGCAAGGACAGATGGACAGCGAGGGACAAACTCCCTGAGAGTCATCCCAGAGCAGGAAGACCCTGAAATGTCTTTCTTGCTTTTGGAGGAGTGCAAGAGTCATCAAAGCCTTCCAGTGGAACTTTGAAGCTCCACTTTCCTTGCCTGACTGAGCAGGGAACTGAGCATGTTTGTTGAGAGCTCCAGAGCCAGAATCCAGGCTCCTGCCTGCCTTTGTGTTGGCATCCAGCACTCCCAGGGAGGGAGAGAGGAGCTGTTTCAACGCCTGCCAGTGGTCCTGCACGTACCTGGGGAGCTCCAGTGCTGGCAGAGATCTGCTCTTCTCCTCGGGGTGCTTCCTGAGGTCCAATTTATTCCTTCAGCCATATGGTGCTCCAGTCCCTCTCAGCACCTGCAGCGCTTTCAGGAGCTTGGCTTTGTTCTGGGGCTGCTCCTGGGCAGCTTTGCCTCAAAAGTTCCCCCTGGCTGCTCAGCTGGACGCCTGCAGATGGTGTGGCACTGCCTGGCTAATGAAGATGTGTCATGTGGCAGCTCCTCTGCCCAGGACAGGTCCCTGCCCCCAGCACCAACCTCTCAGAGCCCCTCCTGCCACCACATCCAAGGACATCCCCCCCCTCCCTGGAGATTTCCTGCCACAGCGCTGTGTCAGTGCAGAAAGACACCAATTTGTTCCCCTGCACATTCCTTTGCTTCATCTTGCCTTGCCTCTGAGGTATTCCCAAGCTTTTATCCTGTCTCTCTCTCCAGCAGTTCCCGTTTCCAAAGCTGCTCGCTGTCGCTGCTGCTCCTCAGCTCAGCTGTCAGCGCTGTCAGCCCTTCTCCAAGCTCCCTGCTTTTGCTTGTGGCAGAAACAACAACGCTGGCATCACACAGCAAACAAAAACCCCTTTTCCCCCCCCCTCTCTGGGAATGCCATCGTGGCTGGCAGGAGCTGCAGAGCATCAATCACAACCCCCCCCCCCCCGAGCTGGGAGGGGCAGGGGGGAGGCTCTGCCTGGTACCACTGGCAGAGAGACAACAGCCAGCAGGTCAGGGATGATGTTCTGCTGATCCAGGGGTGGTTTTAAGGTGTAGGTTGAAGCACCTTTGCCCCAAATTATCTGCTGCTGCCCACTCCTGGAGGCACCATCCTAAAATCTGCTCTGAGCTGGGGTTCCCTCCGGTCCCCAGCTGGGACAGCATCAGATAAATCTCTGCCCCTCGGCCCGTGGAGCTGCCAAATTACTGAGCACTGGCCCAATCTGGTTGAAACAAAGGGCTGTGAGACACCACTGGCTCTCAGCCTGCTCCCAAAATCCTGCTGGAAGTCCTTTTATTCCTGTGCATTGACACACCGAGGCGTGTTTGGGGGTGCAGATTCACGTGCACGGGCTGGGAACCAAACAAGGGCCTTGAATAATGCAGGAGAGGGGTGGCAGGTGAGGGTGCTTTCTCTGAAATAACTAATAGCAGCAATAAGGCAAACCCCTCCAAGGGCTGCCAGCCCATTTGTCAGGCTACAGGCAGAATTTTCAGGCCTGGACCTGAAGCTCCCTCCTTGCAGCCCGTAAATAAATGAGTGCCTTGCATTGTCCCGCTCCTAAATCCTTCCCTACTCTGCCTGGCTTTGCTGTCCTGAACCCCTGAGATGCCCCTCTGGCTACAATCAGATGGATCCTGTGTTTTAGGAGCAGGATTTCTGTCCACAGCCCTGCTGGGAAAGGGGAATTGGGATCCAACGCTGTTTTCCCAGGCAATGAAGCTCCAAATGAACCCCAAACCCCACACTCTGTTCACAGACCTGCTTAAAAACACAGAGCAGCAGCTCAGTCTTGTGCAAGGGGTTTGGGAGTGGTCCCAAAACTGAGGTGGTGAGTTAAATACAGGAAAACTGAAGAAAAATGCCAAAAATCTAGACACACACACACACACACAGAGGGATTCTGGAAGCAGCCAGGGAAGGCAGGAGGAAGGGGAAGATGAGGGCCCAGCAGAGAGGGCTAAAAGGTGTGTTCAGCAAGAGATGATTCAGACAGGACAGAAATCACCCCAAAAATCAGCAAACTGAGCAGCCTGGGCTGGTGGAAGGTGTCCCTGCCCATGGCAGGGGGTGGAACGAGGGGTGGGCTTTAAGTTCCCTCCCAACCCAAACCATTCAGTGATAATTCTATGAAACCTCAACCTGATAATTTGATGTGTTACCCCCTCCCCCCTAACCTGGGGCTGGACCCCCCTCCAGCAAGGCTGGGAGACCCCCAAATAACCCCTGGGAGACCCCCAAAGACCCCCTGGGAGACCCCCAAAAGCCCCCAAAACAGAACAGGGAGAGCCAGGAGTAAAGTTAACGTGGAGAACCATCAGACAGAGGGGTTGGAACGAGTCCAGCGCAGGAATTAGGATTCTACTCGGGCACGTTTCATTAAAAATTAATTAGTGATTAATGGCTACAGCTGCAGCCACGGAAATTTGGGAGGAAACGTGCCAGCAATGCTTTGGTGGCACCAGCTGGAGAAGAGCCTGTGCAGAAGGGGGGCAGGTGGCACTTGGGGACACTTCAGTGTCCCCACACAGGAGATGGATGGGCAGCTCTGGGCACTGAGGAGGGTTTACTGATAAGAGGTAACAATTCCAGTGGCATTAACCCAGTGCTCCCTGCCCAGATTGATGGAGGGTTCATAGCATAACATTCCCAAACTCCTCCATCCCCTGCTCTCCTGCCCAACAAATCACCCCCGTGGGATTGTTCCTCAAACTCCTGGCCCAGATTCCTCCCTGACAAAAATCTTGTCAATTTGCTGAAGACAAAAATATCTGAGAGAAAGGCTCAATCTGATCAATCTCCTGCTGGAGGAAGAAAACTGTTGAAAAATTGCTGAAAGCCCGTTTTGTCGTTTCCAACAAAATATTTTTTTTGTTTGGAATAACTTCGAGCTCGAGGATGGAACTTAGTTTACACTACAAATGTTTTTTTAAAGGTCAGGTGGAAATAAACAGCTTGAAGACCCAAAGTTTTATGACTGGTTCGAGTTTTTTTTCTTCCCCAGTGACAAGCAAATAGAGATTTTTTTGATTCTTCCTTCCAATTCAAAATGGAAAAATTATTTAAAGGTTTTTTTTTTCAAGGTGAAAAAAACCCCCATTCCTGTGCAGCACAAATTCACCTGAATTTTGGTTTGGGGCAAAAGAAAACACAAATAACAAAAAAGGGAGAGGATTGTGCAGAGGGGAATCCACTGAGGAACAGGAGACCTGTTTAACCAGGACCAAGGGATGGAGGGACAGGACACAGGGAATGGATTCTCACTGCCAGGGATAGGTGGGATATTGGGAAGGAATTGTTGGCTGTGAGGATGGTGAGGGGCTGGAATGGATTTCCCAGAGAAGCTGTGGCTGCCCCTGGATCCCTGGGAGTGTCCAAGGCCAGCTTGGAGCAACCTGGGCTGGTGGAAGGTGTCCCTGCCCGTGGCAGGGGGTGGCACTGGGTGGTAGAAAATGTATGTTCTTTGGTAGTGGCCAAATTGGCAATAAAATCATAGAATCAAATAATGGCTGGGAACTGTGGGTTTTGAACACAACCCCAACCCTTGGGTGTGGGAAAACAGCCATTTCAGTCGAGGAACATTCCTTCACAAACCCTGTGGCACCCCTGGGACTGAGGAACACACCTCTCCCTCCGTGGAAAGGACACAGGGACAGGATGAAAGCAGAGGCCACCATTTCCCAACCCAAAGGCAGCACTTTTGGTTTTAAATAAGCACAGAAGATTCACAGTTTTGTTTTGCTTGCTGCACAACAGCAGAGAGAGAGAGAGAGAGAAAGATCTTTGCCCAGATATCCTCGATTTGCTGCTGGGCTCTGCTGTTTCTTGAGAGAGAATCTTAATTCATTTGTGTGCCTGGAGAGAAATCCAATGGGGAAGAGGCTGGGGATCGATACCTGGAGCAGTACAGTGCAGCCTGTGCTCCAAGAGTGGGACTTGGAGCTTCCAGAGAGCCAGGAAAAACAGCTCCTGGCTTGGAGCTGGAGTTATTACAGCTCCTAATTATTGATGTGATCATGGTCTGAGAGCCTGTGACCCAGCTGAGCTAAAAAACACGGAGGGAGGATGAAAAGACGGGAAAGACTTTGCACCAAGAGCTGGATGTGGAGAGGGGAGAACCCACCAGGCTCTCTCTGCTGGGCAGTAAGTGCTGAGAAGTGATTCCACAGGTGGCCAGGAAAAGGATGTCAGGAAAGGAAGGGTTGGGGAAGGCTCTGGGTTTGTCTGCACAGAGTGGCCATCGTGGTGAGGAGCAGCATTGGGAGGCAGCACCGAAATCCTGGGCTGGAAAGCTCGTGGGATGGGTGGTGGGGTGGTGTGGACAGGTCTCCTGAGGGCACAGGAGCTGGGGAAAGGGAGCTACAGGAGAGGAGATGCAGAGGGATTTTTTAAAAGGGCCTAGAGGGGCAGGACGAGGGGGAATGGCTTCAAACTGAGAGTCGGTTTGAGATGGGATATCAGGAAAAAAGTCCTTATGGTGAGATGGTGGGGCCCTGGCACAGGGTGCCCAGAGAAGCTGTGGCTGCCCCTGCATCCCTGGAAGTGTCCAAGGCCAGGCTGGATGGACCCCTGAACAACCTGGGCTGGTGGAAGGTGTCCCTGCCCGTGGCAGGGAGTGGAACTGGATGAGCTTTAAGGTCCCTTCCCACCCAAACCATCCTGTGCTTCTTTGATTTTATTGTCTTTCTATCACCTGCCTTTCTTGTGCTGCCTTGGTAGATGATTTTATTCATCTAGAGGTGAAAACCTGTGGGGAAAAAACCTGCTTTCAGTACAAATTTATTAATATATAAACATCTCCAGCAACTTCTCCTTAAAAATTTAAGGAAATGCTCGCTCTCCCTCCCTTCCCAGAGCCTGAAGGTTCAGCACACACATAAAACAGGAAACCCACACAGCCCTCAAGGAGATCACTGTGCTGAGACACAGAACAAAGGTAATGAATAAATAAATAACAAATAAATAAATGCTGGGAGTACATAAGGGTTGGAACTGGATGGTCTCTGAGGTCCCTCCCAACCCAAACCATGATTCAGGTCATAACTGGAGGAGGCTGCACTCTGTCTCCAAGGCTCTTCATCTCTTAGCATTCCTTTACTTTCTCTTGCTTCCAGGAGAATTCCCTCACACTGCTCAGAAAGAGGGGGGCTGACTTTTGTGTCCCATGGAAACCCTCTCTGTGCTGCCTTTAACATTTACCTGCTGTCTCACAATTGCTGGATCTGTAAATTGCTTCCTGCAGACATTTACGAGACCCTGGGCAGGGGTGAGGAACCTCCCCTGAGATGAGGAGAGCAGGTAGAGCTTGTTGAGCAAGGAGAAGAGGTGGCTCCACCCTCTTTAGCATCCCCCAAGTGTCCCCCTCGTTATCTGCATTTGGTGTTGCTGTTCCACGAGCTGGAGGAGCCACCTCAACTCTTCTGCCACCTTTGAACTTCCCTCTAGTAAAATTTAATTCTGATTTCATCTGAGACACTTCCAAAGCCAAATGTTGAGATTTTTACAGCACACTAAAAAAAAAAAAAAAAACCCAACATTTAAATCCAGTCTTTAAAAACCCCCTTGCTCTTACTCCTGACCCACCTCTGTCCTCAACAAAGCTGATGTGAAATGTTAAACCAGTTTTTACCAGCTCTGTGCTTCAGTTCCTGCCTTTGTGTAGCTGGGAGTAGAAGCACAGGCACATCCACCTTCTGCCTTTCATTTCTTGCTCTCCCCAGCACTAAACACCAATCAAGATCCTGCAGAGAGCTCAGGGCAAATATTGCACTGCTGAATATTCCCCTATTCCTTCCATTTTTCCTCCTCATTATAGCTGTTCTTCTTGCTCCCCAGATTTGCATGAAAATAATGGGTTTATTGCTCCTGTCCCCAGCGTGCTGCTGCATTTAGAAGTTTTCAAAGATTATGAAAACTGCAGGTGATGAAGAAGCCACTGGGACAGATGTGCTTGGTAATTAAAAACATGGGGGATATTTTCATCTGTTAAATGCAGTCCATAACAATGGACTGTGGTGCTTCTGAGCAGAACCTTCCTGAGAGCCGCTCACAGATCCCAGAACTGTGGGTTGGGTGGGAAGGGACCTGAAAGCCCATCCAGTCCCACGGGCAGGGACTCCTTCCACCAGCCCAGGTTGCTCCAGGCCCTGTCCAACCTGGCCTTGGACAGAACTCCTTCTCTCCTCCTCCTCCTCCATGTGGGAACAGCCCCTGAGCCACCCCAGTGGGGAACAGCTGGGAAGCAGGAATTGCTTTTTGCAAAGTGCTGGGAGCTTTCCCACTGCCATTTTCAGCCCCTGCTGATGCGACAACGGGACCCTTCAGAACTCTGCTCAGAAAAGCTGCAAGGAGAGGAGCTGTTCAGCCTCCTGAGGAGAGCCCAGAGCTTGGGTCCTTTCACCAGGACTCACAAGAGTCTCGATTCGAGCCCATTTTCTTCCTTATATCTAATCCAAACTAACCCTCTGTGCTCTTCTCTGGAGCCCCAGGAACTTGGACCAGCTGCAGCATCAGCATCAGCACCACCCTCCTTTCTCCTCCCCATCCCTCTCTCCTCGTGGCCAGAGCCTCCCTTGCAGCCCCACCCGTGTTCTCCCACCGAGCCCTTGAAACCCTAAAGGCTGGTGGTCCTGCCTGGAAAACAACATCCTTGGGATGTAAATTGTGTGTCTTCCTCGCAGTGAATCCATCCCGGGCCCGGGAAGCTCCAGAGTGTGACTGACAGAGCCCTCAGGCACAGCCATTGTCTGACTAATGACGCTCCTCTCGTTTCCTTTCCCTCCCGGTGATGAGCAGATTGGAAATGCCTTGATCAATACAGATTATGGGGGATCAAATCTTCATCTCCCGTTGGATCTGCTCCACACCGTGTTTCCTCTACTTTTGTCCAGCCTTTAAACGCCTGTCTTTTCCCTCCTGCTTTAATTATTCATCTCAACAACATCATTAACTCCCAGGCATGTTTTGGATGGGGTTTGTTTACGTTGCAAGGCTCAGACTAAACCAGCATTGATTTTTGAGTGCTGCTCCTTCACTGCAAAGTCACTGTGGACAAGTTACAGTCTAAAAGCTGTAGATTTTGGCTCTGATCTTCACACAGACACAGCTCTTCTGTTCTTCATTGTCAGCCAGTTTAGTGGGAAGGGAATTACCCTCTGGAATTGCTGCCCCACTTGAGGCCTTTTATATGCTCTATTTTGGAGACAAATCAGAGGCAGACAGTGGGTACAGGACTTATTAGCACTAATTGCCTCCCAGAGTGAGATCAAACATCCAGATCACCGAAATGTCCTGCTCTGTTTTCATAATGGCCATTTAATTCAACGGACACAAGTGCAGGGAACTTTTCCAGGGAAAGGTAATACATGTAAATTGAAAGTGTAATGGGATATTGGGACACATTATACCCAGCAGGTCTGCCAGATGTGATTAAACTCAGTTCCTTCACAAAGGGATAGTAGAGCCCGTGTAGAGCAGCAAAATAAACCCCTTGTTCTTGTGCTAACACCAAACTGACCGTGTAGGTGCTGAACAAATCCAAATTAACTTTGTCTGTCCTGTTTGGGAAAATCCAAGGTTTACTGCTCCAGACATCAGGAGAGAGTGATTGTTCACGTTTTCCAATGAGCCAGCTTGACTGAAAACCTTATTT
>NW_020957491.1:0-8381 GCF_003031625.1 Empidonax traillii | reverse complement strand
GGTCTGCCAGATGTGATTAAACTCAGTTCCTTCACAAAGGGATAGTAGAGCCCGTGTAGAGCAGCAAAATAAACCCCTTGTTCTTGTGCTAACACCAAACTGACCGTGTAGGTGCTGAACAAATCCAAATTAACTTTGTCTGTCCTGTTTGGGAAAATCCAAGGTTTACTGCTCCAGACATCAGGAGAGTGTGATTGTTCACGTTTTCCAATGAGCCAGCTTGACTGAAAACCTCATTTCTGTTTGGCTTCATTTAATTCCTGATGTCTGGTAACCACCACCTGAGATCAGCCCCGCTGGTTCCACCCGCTCAGAAACATCTGGGCAGCTGCTGGGCTGGAGGTGTGCTGGTTCTGGAGCATCCCAGAGCTGGAAAATTGAAGGAATGGAAGGAATAAAAAGGCATTCAGGCTGAGCAGAGGCAAAATGTTCACGAGTGTGGGAGGGGGGAAAGTTTGGCAAACAAAGGAGGAATTGAAGTCCCAGCAACAGCCCAGAACTCACCATCACAGAGCTGCAGTTCCTTAAGAGAGACATTCCCAGCTCCCCGAAGGAGCAGAGAAGGAACTGATCAGCTTTTCCCTCCATCCTCCCCTGTTCCCTCTCGTCTAGCTCGCTGTTATCCCATTTTATGGACACGTGGATTCACCGCTGGCTCCGGTCCTGCTGCTGAACCCAACGTGTCCCCCCTGGCTGCTTTTAAACCTTCCGCTGAGCACCACGCACAAATAATAAACCCAGGAACATCAGCAGCTGAATCTCAGTGCCCCTGAGGGCCAATTTCCTCCTGCTTTGTTTCCTTTGCACAGCCTGGTTGGGGTAATCAAGCAATTAGGGACTTGCTAATGACCCAGTGGAATGGCTCCCGTTAATGCTGCAGGCATAAAACATCATGTTCTCCTGATTTAAGCTAAATCTTCCTAAGTTTTTGGCTCTATCCTTCATCTTCCAGGCTGGATTCAAAGCCAGGACGTCAGTTTGAGATTCTGAACACTTTGTGGGTTTGCATTTCGTGGTCTGTGTGGTGACCCCAGACAAAGAGCACAGAGAGGCCTTGGGAAAGATCTGCTTGTCCTGTAACGGGTTAAGGGAAAGGGAAGAGGAAGGAACTGTGGTGGTGGGAGGAGGAAAACCAGCAGAGAACTCAGCCCTGCTTTGCAGGCTCTCACAGGTTGAGAAGGAATGCAGCAACACTAAAGCCTCAGTTCTTCAGCCCTGGGAAATTACAGGTAGCATTACAAAAACCAGGACTCTAAATCTTGCAGCTGCAGAGCAAAGCTCTCCTAAAGCTGGGAGCAAAAGAGAAGAGAAACCCTACAATATCACTGAAAACAAAAATCTCTTCATTCTTCCAAGGCTTGATTTGTATTTCCCTGCTTGGGCCAGGACAGGGGCCATTCTCTCCCTCTGCTGCTCTGTGGTGGGTTTGCAACAGTTTTGAAAACTCTGGCTCCTCAAGGAACAATCAGTTCCCCAGGAAGCAGGGATATAAACCAAGCTGGAAAAGAGGCAGGAGTGCAGCTTTCCCTGCCCTCACCTCCTCAGTACCTGGTGACCCCTTGGTCGCCACCGATCTCTCCTGCTTTGGCAGAACTTGCAGCCCATCTCCCATCAGAAGGATGTTCCCCCCTTTCCACCCCTTTCTCTTCACAGGGAGAGAGATTCCAGATGGATGGCATCCACCTGTCCTCGGCTGGGGTTGGAATTTGGAGCCTGAATTCCTCATTTACCTACAAAGCCAAGTCCTGCAGCAGAGCTGGGGTCTTTGTTGAGTGTCATGTCCTGGTGAGAGGGACAATGACCCAGGGCTATTTTGGACTCTGTCATAGAATCACAAAATTGAACCAGGTTGGAAAAGACCTCTGAGATCATCAAGTCCAGCCATTGATCCAACCCCCCTGCGGTTTCCAGCCCATGGCACTGATCCAATCTGTCCTTAAACACCTCCCTGGGCAGCCCATTGGAAAGAATTTCTTCCTGATATCCAACCTAAACCTCCCCTGGCACAGCTTTAGACCGAGCCCTCTTGTCCTACTGCTGGTTCTGGGAGAAGAGACCAACCCTACCTGGCTACAGCCTCCTGTCAGGGAGTTGTAGGGAGTGATGAGGTCACCCCTGAGCCTCCTCTTCTCCAGGCTCAACAAGCCCAGCTCCCTCAGCCTCTCCTCATAGAACTTGTGCTCCAGTCCCTTCCCCAGCCTGGTCATTGCTGTCTTATGCCAATCTGTGCTGAGTGAAGCTGAGATGAGCCTGATGTGTCACTTCTGCCTCTCCCACAAAGCCAAAATGGCCTGAAGTCAATACTGAAGAGCATGATGGAAACTAGTTCTGATGGAAACTAATTCTCCAGCCTCGCTGATCTGTGCATGGACCACAAGAACCACCACACAGAAGGCAAACCACTGATAAATGGCAGCTGAACAGGCACCAGGGAGGCAGCCCAGGCTCTTGCTGGCATTGCAGCACCACCTACACGTCCCTGACACGGCCCAGCTGCTGTTTGGGGCGTGCTGGAGGTCAAGATTAAAGCCTTTAAATGCAAATGTATTCAAATGAGACACGGGGCCTGGCTGAACTGCTGAACCTGAGCATGACAGCACTGGGAATGGGCTGGGTCACCCCTGATTCCCAGCATCCATCCCAGCCTTGGCTGCTCCCCAGCTCTGGAGCAGTTGAAATACAATTAATGGCATCTCCAGCACAAGGCTTGTGTGAGCTTGAACGTCATGACTGGGCTAATTCTTAACAATCAAAGTTTCCTTGTCTTCTTTATGGAGACCTCACTGAACTGACTCTTTTTTCTTGTGTTTCAAGGGATCAATCCAGATCTTTCGGGTTGATTTATTTGTCTAGTTCCTCTCTAAAACAACTTGTCCTCCCCAAGGCAATTAAAACATCAGTATGAGGAGAAATGTGGGAGGCTGAGGCTGCTTATGCTGAGCTGAGAATTGATTCCATTGAGGGTTTGGTCCTTTCCATCTCTCTGCCTGAATTCCCAGTATATTCCATCTTCTTTGGTACTGCTCAAATTGTCCATAAAATCCCAGAATCAAGGGATGGTTTGGGTTGGAAGGGACCTTAAAGCCCACCCAGTTCCACCCCTGCCACGGGGGCTGACCCTGTTTGTTCTGTCCCAGCACGTTCCTAAATGGAAATACAAAAGCAGAGATGTGAAAGTTCCTTTCCTCTCATCCAGATCTGGGCAGGGGGATCATCAGAACACACGTCCAAGAGACACACACACAGAGGAGGGCATTTCACAGCTTCCTGATATTTCATCTCTCCCTAAAAATTACACCTGTTTTTACACAGATTACTTGTCTCCTGTTGTCCATTGTCCAAATTCAGTGACCACCAGGGAACTCAGGGCAACTCCCTCATTTGGAGGCACGTTGTGGATATACCCAGTCCCTGAGACGAATCCCAACCCTTGGGAATTGAGGCAGAGAGATGGAAAGGACCAAACCCTCAATGGGATCAATTCTCAGCTCAGTATAAGCAGCCTCAGCCTCCCACATTTCTCCTCATTCTGATGTTTTAATTGCCTCGGGGAGGACAAGTTGTTTCAGGGAGGAACTAGACAAATAAATCAACCCAAAAGATCTGGATTGATCCCTTGAAACAAAAAGAAAAAAAAGAGTCGGTTCAGTTAAAGAAGACAAAGAAACTTTGAATGTTTAGAATGTTCCAAGCCTTGTGCTGGAGATGCCATTAATTGTGTTCCAACTGCTCCAGAGCTGGGGAGCAGCCAAGGCACTGATGGACTTTAAGACAAAGGAGCTGCTGGTTTATGTAAGTGATGCTGGTGGTGCAAATTGTCCTGCTGGGCCAGTGCTCAACCAGGATACCCCAGGAGTGATTTTATCCTCCCGGGCACTTTTGGCATTAAAAGAAGTTGTTTCCAAGGCAGCAGCGCTGGAAAGGAGGTGCCTGGGGTGAGGCAGCTTTGGAAAGGCAGCAGCAAAGCCAAGGTGATGAAGGGAGAAGGGCACGAATATTGAGACAAAGAGGCAAAGGTGGCTCCAAGTGTACAGGGAGCTGTTGGGATAGAGCTCTTCCAGCTCCATCTCCAGGTTGTTCAGGGCTGGGAGAGGCCAAAAAAACCACCCTGAGAGTTGAACACAGTGGGTGGATTGGAGGGATTGCACAAAGGGATGTGCCTTCAGCGTCATCTCCAGGTGGGAAGAGGTCAAAGAACACCCTGAAAACTGTACCCAGTGGGGGGATTGGAGGATGGAGGGATGTGCCTTCACCATCTCCAGGTGTCCAAAGCTCGGAGAGGCCAAAAAACCCCCTGGAGAGTTGAACACAGCGAGCCGTGGCAGCACCAGGGAAGAAGAAGCTGCAGCCACGGGCGTGGAGAAAGCACCGATGCTGCTCCGCTGGAATAAAAACGCGTTTGGAAGCGGCTGAGACAACCAAAGCGCTTCAGAGCCACCGTTTGTCCGCTCCCAGGGAAAACGAAAAGCCCTTACGAGGGAAACGACGGAACAAACTGTGCCCCGAGGGCAAGTAACTCTAAACGGGAGGCAGATTAGAAGCCTCTGCCCGTGCCTGGGAAACATCCAGCTTCTGCTAATGAGCTGTTCGTGACACACCACAAACAAAGGCAAACAGCTACAAATCACGGCCCCGAGCTGCAGCTCGTGGGGAGACTGTTGTATCTGCGCTCCCAGGCTAAGAGAGAGAGAGAGAGAGATCTGAGGATCTCAAACTTCAGCAAATAGTCCTAAAGTTAAGTTTTTTTCTTCTCTTGGTGCAGCCTGCCGGTGTAAAGCTTTTATTTATTTATTTATTTATTTATTTTTATTTTTTACAGATTCTGCTTGATCTGTGTTCAGCTGTTGCTCTCTCTGAGGTTTTTCATTACTGGGGATTACTTATTAAATTCTTTGTGTGGGTAAAATTCCAAGTGGAACTGAGCTCTGGCTGCGGGGTGTTGTGCCGGGTTAGGAGCTGCAAAAGGAGGAATGTTGAATAAAAGGGCTGTGATGCCCGAATTCTGAGAGTGAGAAGGAGGAACTCTGGGCAGAGCAGACCTGTGAGATGTGATGATTTTGTCCTCAACAGCTCCATGGAACAGAGCACAGGACTGGGACATGAAAGCCCCAAAGCAAATCACTGCTCTGTCCTGGGTGGAACAAAGACTTGAACAAAACCTTCAAACGTTGTCTCACTGCTCTGGATCATGAGCCAGCTGCTTCTCCAAGCAAAAATCCAGCTGCATCCATGAAATACCAGACTCCAAGGTCACTGGTCTCAAAGGTGGAATCGTTTTGCCCCCTTTTATGACTGATTCGAAATCTCTCACCAGCATCCAGCCCCAAGTGAGGGGCAGAAGACACGAGGTGGAGGAATGAGCTGCAGGTTTGGTGGTGGCCAAAGGTGTCACCTCACTGCAAACAGCAGTGACAAATGTGAAATCCTTCCCTCAGCTTTTATGTTGATAATCTCAAATTATGTTGCTGAAGACAGTCTGATTTATGTGTCCAGAATGGAACATGATTATTATTTTCAGTGCCTTTCAGAAGCACCTGAGACAAAGCAGGGACCAAACAATGCTGCTACATCACAAGAATGAAATTGTCTCTTTATTTTAAAGTATCACAGTAAAATTAGCAGGCTTTGAGATTTCACTGCTGCAAAGAGATTGGTTTCTTTCTTTAATTCTCCCCAAAGATAATCTGGATAATACAGGAGTGTTTTTTTTTAAGGACACAAAGTTGTCTAGTTACATTTCCTACTCACTGCAGGGAAAAATATGTTTTTAAATGGAAAATTATTCATTTTTAATGGAATCTGGATATAAAGGCCAGTTAAGCTCCTTTAGAAATAATCAAACCCATATTATTGCCAACTCCCCTACACATTTGCACAATAATTTCAGAGTGATGTTCTTTCTCCTTCCCTTTGCTGCAAAGCCTTTCTCTCTGTTGCCAATTCCCAGGAGTTTTGTGAGTTATGGTGGTTCTTTGCTGGGTGTTTTATGAGATAAATGCACTGTCCTGTTCACGCTGCAATGTTTTAGTTGAGTCATTTCTGCCCAGGCAGCACTTTGAGCCTCGTGGAATGTCCCTCAAACCGAGCCCCCACTGATGGAGTCGTCATAAATCCTGAGCTGGGCTATTATCCAGGTTCTGTTTGCAGGATATTTCAACCCTCTGCATGACACAGAGCCTGCAAAACATCCTTAGCTCTTCCTCTCCACCTTCCAAGGCATTCCCTTCTCACAGCACTTTGGCTCCTCGTGGAGCAGGGATTGCTGGAACCAGAGAATCCTAAAAGTCGGAACAGATCTCCCAAATCTGATCTCGCCCCTTGAGGAACAAGGCTCAGAGAAGACAAGGCCAATTTTCCTGCCAGGAGAGGGTTCAAAGGTGGGAAGGTCTCTTTCAACAAGGTCCATGGTAGGAGGGAACAGCCCCCAAAAATCTCCTCAGCTGCCAAAGCTCCCTCCTCCTCCTCCTCCTCCTCCTCTCATGTGCAAGGCTCAGAGCTGAGGAGTGTGGAGAGCTCCCAATGAGCTCTCAGGGAGCAAGAGAGAAAAAAACCCGAGTCTCCAGGTGACAAAAGGATCGATTCCAAGTGCCCTTCACATCTCTCCAAGGCCTGGCTGCTGCCAGAAATAACAACTGTCCATCAGCATTACCCTGACACCGACTGGTGACCGACCCGGGGTGTCAGTGGCTGTCACACACACAGGGACAGGTCTGTGCTGTGACAGCAGCACTGGCATTGCCAGGCAGGGCTAAACCCACTAATCCTGGCCAGGCTGTGCCCTGGGAGTGAGGGGTCAGCTGCTGCTGTTGAATCTTGTCAAAGGCTTCGTGGTGAGGAACGAGCTGGTTCATCGTGGGCTCCTCCTCAGGGTGGGACTGGGGGCTCCCTGTTCCTGCCCCACCTCACTGGAACAGCTTGTCTTGCAAAACCCCTGCTCTCTGCAACCCTCCCTCCCACCAAAGGGGTTCCCAGCTGTGTTTTTGTGGAGTGCAGGGTAACCCTCAGCCCCCCAAATCCTCCTGTCGTTCCCTCACCTGTGTCCTGACACATCTCAGAGCTCTGTTCACAGGGACTCTCAGGTGAGATCTTCTTGGTTACAGGTTTCTGCTAAATGAAAAGCCATCAGGCAGCACTGGTGGGTGAAGAGCAACCCCACAATCAGAGCCTGATCCGGTGCCTTTTATACAGAGCAGGTTGTTAAGTGGAAGTAAATCCCCTGGATCTCCTTTTTATCATTTTCCCCAGTGTTTTTCCCCTCAGTCTGAGCCATGTGTTATGTTCTTCACAGAGTGCAAAATTCCTCAAATTTCTTCACTGCAGTTCCTCTGTCAGTTCTCTTTCTTGAGCCACCAGAAAGGGATTGCAAACAGAAAGTGCTTCAAAACGATCCGGTGCCAGAAAAAAAGGTTCCTCCTCCCACCTTCCTTCCCAAGGGAGCCTGGGTGAGTACAGCTGGTCTGGCAGGGTGACACCACCCAGGGAATGGCTGGAGCTGTGTCAGGGCAGGCTCAGGTTGGATCTCAGGGAAAGGTTCTTCCCCCAGAGGGTGGTTGGCACTGAACAGGCTCCCCAGGGCAGTGGGCACAGCCCCAAGGCTGCCAGAGCTGCAGGAGGGTTTGGACAACGCTCTGAGGGACAGGGGGGGATTGTTGGGGTGTCTGTGCAGGGCCAGGGGGTGGACTGGATGATCCTTGTGGATCCCTCCCAGCTCAGGATATTCCCTGATTCCATGACAGAGCACAGGCAGTGGCTGAGCACAGACAGACTCAGCTGGCACATCCCAGCAGCTCCCAGGACCATCAGCCCCAGCTGTGCTGGTTTGTGCTGGGACAGCCCCTGCTGTCAGTGGGAGCTCCCCCTGCCCATCCCAGGGAGCTGATTCCCTGGGGACAAAGCCTGGGGACAAATCCCCACCTGGGGCTGCAGGAAAGGGCAGAGCTGACCTTGCCCAGCTGAGCTGGGATGGCAGGGATGGGGCAGAAACAGCAAACCCGAGTCCAAATGATCCTCTGGCTCAGTGAGGAGTCACTAATGCAGTTGGGAGATGGTTCATTATTTCCACTTGGCATCAAGATTTTAAGTACAGCTGCTCAACACGTTGGGCTGTTCAGTGGATCCCTCCTCCTACAAGGAGGAACATCAACCCTGAACAGGAGAGCATCAGTGTGACTGAGGCCAACAGGTGTCTGGAATTCTCTGATTAGAGCTACCTAAATAACTGATGCTTCAATTCACTGACCAAAACACCCCAAATGAGGGGAAAAAAAAAAAGTTCTTTTATATTTTTTTTCTTTCTTTTTCCTTTTTTTTTTTGATAACCTCTCCAACAGAATTTCTTTCGGGTCAAATAAAATATTCTGTATTGTCTGCGATGAATTACT
>NW_020957490.1:25197-28397 GCF_003031625.1 Empidonax traillii | reverse complement strand
GGACTTCATGCTCCTTTCTTGAGCACTGAGGAGTTTATTTGGAGTTGCATCCTTTCTCCTCCATTTTTTTACGTGTTCTTTTCCTGGATATCTTTTAATGTGATTAATTTCTCACATATATTGTCATTATTTTATTTTATTTCTCTTTTTGCACCTCAGGGTATCTGAGGTCTAGAATCCACAGATGTGGCCCGAGGGTTTTGCTGTAGAGTGGCTTCAGGAGGAGGAAAAAAAATTAGTTTTACAGCGTATTTGCTGTGCAGTTGTCTTCTGGTTTGAGTTGGCAGCAAGAACATTCACAGGGAGGCATTCACGTTCTTGGTGTGGTTGTTAGAAAAGACCTTTGAGATCATCAAGTCCAGTCATTAACCCAGCACTGTCAAACCTACCACTAAACTGTGTCCCTGTGCGCTTCATCTCTTACTACACATTTTACTACACCTTTTGTTGCTCGTCCTCTGTAACAATTTTGGATGGTTTTAATTTTTTATGCTGGTAAGTTTCCCCACCCTGTTGACTTTAATGCGATTTTTTTTTCAGTTCATATTGAGCTAAAAGTCCTTTTGAAGACATCTGTCCTTGTTGTATATTCCTTAATTTGACCACAGTGTTAGAGAAGGTGTTGAGGCACCTTGAATCTTAATGTGCTGTGTTTTGCTTCCTTCAGGCCTGTAATGGCAATATTTCCAAACCTTTCCAAATTTGTGTCTGTTATTGTTGAGCCATCTGGCTCATCCTGTAAATAAAATATGTAACAATCAGGAGAGCATTTATAGCCTATCTAGTGCTGATGCTGTTAAATTGAGATTCCTGTAAATTTAATAATGTTTTAATTCATAGTCCCTTTATCAAATGTTCTTGTAGCAGGAGCACCAGGAAGGTGTTGCTGAGTCAGACCTTGGATCTTGCTAACTTTGGTGTCTCTTTCGAGGAGTGGCCCAGAGCAAACACTTGGGGAAAAGCATGAGAGCAAAGGAGAAAAGCATGCCAGCAGTCTGAGGTTTTTTTTAATCTTTGTTTGCATTTCTTAATCTCTGCTAAGAACTGAGCTGGTGTTTCTCCAGAATCACATATAACTCCAAGCTCTTGTTTCTGAGTTCTAATAGCTAAATTACAGCTTATCCTTGTGTAAGTAAAGACATGAATGTTTTTTCCGATGCATGTTAATTCACATTTGTCAACATAGCATTTCATCTGCCATTTCATCACCTAAGCAGTCAATTATTGTGGCATCTTTCCCTAGCTGTTTGCAGTGGGATTTGCTTTTCGGCTGTCTCATTTAGCTTTGCCCAGGCACGGGTCCCTGCCACGGGGCAGGGTTGGTGGAGGGTTTAGGGATGCTCTCTCTGAGGCTGCTGGTAGGCTGTGCAGAGCCTTAGGGGGGAGGTGGCAAGTGGGGTGACTGTCCTGGGACATCATTTGTAAGGGCTGTAGCTCTTCAGAGTATTTCTGTAAGGGCTGGACTGCATCTCTGGCTGTTAGAAGCGCTTCTGAGCTCTGGTCGAGCTTCCTTGCCTTGCTTTAATTTTTTTGATTCAGTTTTTGAAGTAGATCATTGGAGCTTTCCAACAGTGTTAGAAGTGGCTCGCTGGCTCCCTAAAGTCTTCATCATTTACTGTGCCCATCTGAATTGGCAACTGGCTTAGTCTGGCTTCCCTTTTGTAGGAAAGGTGTTTAGGATCAGAGACGCTTCTTCCAGAAATTGTGTTCCCAATCCCACTGCTGTTGGCGCTGAACATCCAGCATGCCTTTTCTGCTCATACCACTGCTTGTGCTGTTATTGTTGTCCATGCTTTTTCCGTAATCGATCCCTTCTCATTGGATTGCAAAAAAAAAAAAAAAAACAACAACAAAAAAGTTTCTGGGCACATCCTTCTTTCATGGCACTGGTTTAAGGCATCTTTGGTGAGCTGCTCGCAGCAACCAGGCCACGGATTTTGGTAGCAGGAAACTGAACTCTACTGCTGTCAGCTTTTTAGATGGATGCTGATGGGAGACATTGGGATGCTTGGCTCCCAGTGGGGAGTGTGAGTCAACAAATGAGTGCTGATGTGAAATAATGAGGGAGCTTTGCTTAACACTTATTTCTTTGTGTTTCATTAGTGTCCTAAGAACATTACTGTCAAAAGATTGGCTCATGAGAAGAAATGCCACGCATTTGTGGTGGGGTGTTCTCGGGGGGAAAAAATGGAACTGCACATTAATTTGGGTTGGGTTGGCTCTGTGGGGAAGGGTTGGTTTTGGCTGCTTGGCTTGTTGGGGTTTTTTAATTAATTTTAAATATGTCCCATTGGATAATGTAGATGTTTTGCATAAATCTTCTGCCCAGATATGTCTCTGTTTTCATCAGTGTGTGCCTGGGAAGAAGCAGCACTTTTGTACCTTCTTAGAGGAAATCCCATTCGTCTGATGGGGACTGTGAGGAGTATTTGTGGTTTTAATTATTTTATTATGTACCTTCCCAAATAAACTTTCTCCTAAAAGAGTAGTGTACGGGGGGGGGTTAGGGAAGCTCATTAATGGGCATGAAGTACAAACCAGTTAGAAAGGATGTTACTGAGACCTGGAGCTGTATCTGTCTGATAATGTCTTGCTCTTAAACAACTACTTTAAATAAAACAACAAAACCCTGTCCTCCCTCTTCCCTGGCTAAGTGATGCTCCAAAACACTAACTAGTTCTCATGTGAGATTTTGTGTGTTCATAAGTTGATAAAGAAATACAAAGAAAGGTTTAACAGGGGATTTATTTGGAAGAAAAGAACTTAATGAATGCTTCACTCATTTAAGTGACTACCCTGGGACAGCTTATTTTCTCAATAATTGTGACACTTAATTTTTTTTGACAATTTATCTTTTGCCACAGAACACAATTAAAATGTCAGTTTTTAAATAATAGCTTTAATAATTTCTCTGGTTTTATTCCTGTTACTGGGAACTTTTAATGGAGTTTTTTTTTTTTTTTTTAATCATTAGCAGTTAAATTTCTTGATAATTAAATGCAAGTTTCATAATCTTACCACTTTTAATTTGTCCCGGAATGATGCGAGAGAATTGGGAAGTTGGTGTAAGGCTCACAGTCAAGGACACAGTGTTTTAAATCTGTCTGTATCTTAGAAATCTTGCTAAACCAGTGATTGGGCAGCTTTCTAAGATGCATATAAATCCTTGCTCAGTGTTGGAAAGTGATAGACAGAAGGTT
>NW_020957490.1:5592-25025 GCF_003031625.1 Empidonax traillii | reverse complement strand
TTTTAATTTGTCCCGGAATGATGCGAGAGAATTGGGAAGTTGGTGTAAGGCTCACAGTCAAGGACACAGTGTTTTAAATCTGTCTGTATCTTAGAAATCTTGCTAAACCAGTGATTGGGCAGCTTTCTAAGATGCATATAAATCCTTGCTCAGTGTTGGAAAGTGATAGACAGAAGGTTTTGAAGTAGGAACAGGTTGTGACAAAGCAACTGGCAGGAATATTGGATTTTGGAAGATTCATTAAAATCTCAGAATCTGATCTCACAGGCAGGGAAAAGCTGTTCTTTATTTCTGAATGATTTTTGAAGGACCACAGGAAGATGCAGAGGTTTAACTGCCTTATTAATCACGCTGCACTGCTGCTTTACCCATTGGAATTATGGCAGTCAGAGGTGTCTTGCTTCTCTTGGCATTACAGGCTCCCGTTTTGCTGGACTTGGGTGTTAACAGTTAATATTTTGGTCCAGCTGAAAGCTGTGGGAGATTTAACTGCATCGTGATTCCAGTGATGGATAGATTCTTAATTCTGTGTTGAAAGATATGGGAGGGGATAGGCTTATGCAAGCCTCTTTAATTTTTTTTTTTTTAAATCAACTATTTTGAGTTCTAATTCAGTTTCTGGGAGGAAGAAAAACGATGATTGAAAATGTCATGCTAGTCCATTGAGGTCTCTTAGTGAAAAAATATGGAGAATGAAAGTGATTGTCAAGCAGAGTTAGAAAGACACAATGAAAATGCTACACGGTGCAATTTCATGAATAAGCATCACAGAAAAAATAGTCCTTGCTAATAATGAGAAAGCCCATATGGATGTGTTTGTCTTGTTCCAACGTGAAAGAAGAACAGTCAGCACTCTGTCCTGTTTCTGTTCAGAAATGTCATCGGGTTTTATTGTTCTTTGCCGTTTTGAGGCAAACGTTGCAAATGCATCATCAGAGATTTCCCGTTCTTCAACCTCCACAAGAGACCCCCATCCCTGACTCACTCTCAGAACTCCCTTCTAAACTTGGAATTGGTGCAAGTATTGTCTCTTATTTAATATTTAGAAAATTCAAGCTTCGTTGAAACCTTCGGCAAGAAGGCTGAGTCGTGTAAATTTATTTTTGAACTGTCCTGTGGTGGGGAGTTCCCCAGTTCTATCTAATGTTATCGGTAAGAGTGTTTGTGGCAATATAAAAAAAAAAAAAGGGAAAATAAACTCATCGTTTGCTTTGTGTTGATCACCCTCTCTGTACTTCAATCTTCCTCCTTGCTATGCATCTCCCTTTCCAGTGTATGAGTGCGGGGATTATTTAAATCAGTGTAAAATGAGGCAGCTGTGACACCAAAGGCAGCGCAGCCGTGCCGTGTGGGCACCGGCACAGCCGGGTTTGCTCTGCCTCATTGCATGGAACCCCGTGCTGTGCCGACGCAGCCCGAGGTAAATGATCCCGGTTTTCTCGGTCCCTTTCCACGAGGGCTTTTTCTGGGCGGCTCAGGAGTCTTTGAACCCTCTCTAATTCTACAAAATACTTCTGGTGGTGCTCGGCGTGCTCGTGGCCTGTCAAATCATCCGTGCTGACACCTATCTGCTGCGGGCCCCGGTGTTCCCAGAGCTTTCCCCATGGCAGCGATCCTAGTTAACGTTTTTGCAATATCAAAGTACATAGGAACTGTTATGAAATATTTGTTATCTTTAACTCTGGGTTAACTTGATTTTATTAATGTCAGTCCATGAACTCTAGTGGAATGCTTAATGTGGTCTGATATCCTTAGATAGCTTGTTCCTCTGCTTTCTCCCCCTTCCTTTAAAGCCAGATGTTCTTGCTTCCCTCTTCTGCTGTCCAAAGAATTGTCTGAAAAAGCTGGTCGTCTCCTGAATGCTGTGAGGTCAGCGTGCACTCACTCAAAAGTCTGCAAGGTAGAACTGGAAACAAAGGAAAGATCTTTTTCAGAGTAGGTTTTTTGTAAGGTTTAGAGAAATTTGAAACACAGAGGCAGCCTTTGTCACGATGTGCTGTAATTCTAGGATGGGAGTTTCCCAGTGAAACTATGATTTAAGATGAGGGCAGAATTGCCAAAGCAAAACTCTTTTCAATAGTACCATCCCTTTTGGTTTCTACAGTGGTGGCATATGTTGTGGAGTTCCCTTGCCCTTTAAAAATCGTTGCAGACATTAATTTTCTGTTCAGACCTATATCTAAATGTACTTAGAATGTAATAGTCTTGTTCTGTACTGGGCAAAAGGTACAGCAAGAGTAACCAAGTAGGTGATTCACCTACTTCTTTTGCATATAGACATTACAATATGTTGACTGTTACTCAGGAAATACCATGTGTTTTTTATAGTTTATGACAGTACAGTTACATTATCATGGAGCATTTTGTACACTGAAGTGGAGAATACTTGTGTCAGAGTTGTTTCAATATTCTAACTGCTTTCAAAGTGAGGCAAATGAGGTTATTTAAAATGCTGTAAGGCATATCCCCTGACCAAACCTATTTTATGGATTTTTCTATTCAGAACTATTAAAAAGCACAAAAGAACAATGTAAAATGTTAGTAGATAGATTTGAAGGAACAATATAAAATATTAATAAATGGATTTGAAGGATTGTTGCACGAATTTGTGGAAGTGTTCCATATGAACAGATAGTTTGGAAGATCTACCCTTCTAATGGTGATTTGTGGCCACTTAACAATGTGATAAACACAAGGGTTGCATTGGCATCACATTATTGATGATGCACGTTGGAAGGGATAGGTCATTCCCTTCATTAGTTACACCAACACTGCACAGCGTGAGATGACAGAGCAGGACAGGATGACTGGTTGCTGTGACACGGGAGGACTTCTGAAGAAGCTGTGGAAACTCACAGGGATTGCGGAGGAGATGCTTCCTGGGAATGGGCCAAACCACCACAGTTTCCATATGTGTTACATCTTTTCCCCCTTTCTTTCTCCACCCTTTGTTCCTTTGTCTCCGAACAGCTGATGCCTGTTGTTAGGTTTACCGTGAGGATCAGATATCCTGAAGCTGTGAGCCAACAGCAAAAACTTCATCTCCCAGTTCTATTTCAGATTTTCATGGCATCAAGTGTCCTAGGTAACCTGCAGCAGAAAAACAGTGAGAGCTGAGAAAAACCCCTTCTTTGTATATACTGTATGATCTAGGTCATGTTTTCTGTTCGGGTGTGAGACATAAATGGGGCAGGAATAGCGGGAAGCTGAGGGTGAGGTGCTTGCACGTCTCTTCTTGTGCCCCAAACCTTTGCTCAAAGTCTTGCTTGAACCAGATTAAGTGATTCAGAGGTTGCAGCGCTTTTGGGAAGTTTGAGCGATGACTTAGACTCTTGGGGAACTCTTAACATTCTGTACTCATTATTTCATGAATAAAAGCTTAGGTTCGTAGTGGTTTGCTGTGGGTATAAAAGGCACCTGTTCCACGGCGACGTGTCTGGACATGACCAAAGCCATGTCACAGCTGTGTGTCTGCTTTTCAGCACAGCTGATGCATCTGGGCATGCAATGGATAAATTCTTAGGGGGGAAGTACGTTCTTTTCTCCTCTCGCTTTTGGAGGGGGTAAAGGAAGAGAGGGAGCGTCTTCCTATCTAATGTGTATAAAGGCAAACATAGTAAGCAAAATAAAGTGATTAGAGACATAAATGTTATTCTCTGCCAGTCTAGAAAACAGTCTGCACTGTGGAAGTTCCTCCTCTTGAAGAGTTAAGAATAAAAATTAAAAAAACCTTACAAAATCCCCACCAAAACCTCCCAAAAATACCAGAAAAACCTCACCTCACAACCAGATTTCTGACTTGAATGTGAACCTATCAAATCACGTGGGTGGGACTGAGACAAAACGCAGATTTAATTTATTTATTTTTTTTCCACCATTATCCTGGTGACTTTTTTTTCCCTATGTCTTAAGATGGGCACTGCATGATTTCCAGTCAGGGACCTCTTCCCTGCTTATAAGGAGTGAGAAAATGAGACTTGGAGTAGGAGGTAGCACGAACTGTCTCAGGTTATCGTATCATACCTGCCTGTGCAGCATGCCATTGTTTCCTGGAGAAAAAAATCACTTGGTTTAATTTGTCACTGTTGTTCATGAGAGTTTTGTACATCCTCCACGAATAGTTTAAAAAAAGCTTACTGAAATCAAAATACTGTTCGCTGGAAAACTTAATTACTTATCGCTGAAGGATACTTCGAAGAAAAATGTCATTTTTCAACTCCCAACTGTTTCAGTACTGAAGAAGTTGAACAAAGGGGTTTTTTAATTGTATTTTTTTATGAAGAATGTGTTTTGACTGTTCCTGCAAGAGTGGTTGAATCATTTTCTTCCAAGTACCTAGAAAAATTCAGCTTAGGACTCAACCTGTTAGGTGGAAATTTCCGACTGCATTGAAACTGAAACAGTCTTCAACAGAAATGGTGGGGGTTTAGACAGTCTTAAAGCTACCGCTCCGCATGCTACTGCATAATAAAAATTGAGATAATTTGGTGTATTATTAATCTGTAAAGTTCCATTTAGCAAGAACATAGGTTAGTGAAGGGATTGTATTAAGCTAGATAACTTGCTGAATCAGGGACTCAAACATTTAGTGAAAATAACTCTTTTAACTTAAATGTGTAAAAAGGGACAAGGGCAGGTGATGTCTGGTAACTCAAATTTTTAATTTTTTTTTTTTTCCCTTTTCTGCCAGTTGCAACCTGCTATGAATGTGCCAGTATCTCTTTGGTACAGTGGTTCTGTGGGCCACACAGATTCTACTTGTTCAAATTTTCTGAACTTTACGGCCGTTTTGGTAGCTGATCAGTTTTTTTGCTCTCTCTAGTAATGACTTGTGTATCCTTGTAGGGAGTTTGGCAGCATGAAAGGATCCTCCATCTCTAAAGCAGGAATGCAATTGGTGCACACAGATTTTACACTCTGCATCTCTTCAATCACTAGTAGAGCAAAATACCCTTTTTTTTCCCTCCAGTCTGCACGAGAGGTTCCTGCTCCTGGTGTGTTTATGTTTGGCAATAGGAGCCTACAACACTTATCCTCACCTTTAGAGATAAAACCACTTCAGTGGGTAGCTCAGCCCAAATATACTTTGCTGCTGCCTGACGCATAATTAAAAGATGACCCACCCGTGCAGCAGCTTAGGGTGTTAACAAGCTTTTGACAGACATGAAGTAGGTTGAATCCCAGAACTGTTTTTCCTGGGGGATCTTCAGTCACAGACAGGTCATTGCTTGGTCACTCTGGGTTGGACCATTTCTCCTGGGAACTGAAAGAAGCATTTCTTTAGGGAAAAAGAAAAAAACAAAACTAGCAAGGCTGATATTCCAGAGCAAGCATGCACTTCCAGGAGCAAGAGTTGCAGGCTCCAGCCCTGCTACCTGGTGGGTTATGGTATCAGCACATTTATGAAATGCATTGCTCTGTTCTATCTGTGTGGTTTCAGTAGCGAATCAGCTTAGTGCAGATGTTACTGTGAGGTCCATTCGAAATGAAGAAGAGCTTGATAAGTAAACCTGCCTGTTTGTTTAGTAAACCTGCCCGTTGTTTGTGTTTGTAGGCTCGTCCTCACAAAAGCCCTTTCCCAGGGTCTCAGCAGAGGGTACTGATTTTATGGACTGCCAGTAACAAAAATGCATTTCAGCTCTTCAGAGCAGCATTACCTTGCTGGTACTTCACTAAACCTGCCTTGGCATGATTTGTAAATGTCTTGGAGTTGATGTTTTGGGCAGCCTTCCAGCCCGCGCTGTTCGGCATCTTTTCTGTCACACTTTAGCTTCTTCCTAATCTTGTTCCTCTTTTCACTAACCTTTGACCTCTTTGTGCCCGAGATATTTTAAGTATCAGTTTTATTACTGAGGTGCCACCAGGCTGTCACAGCTCTGTTGTTGTCCCTTGCTCTGGATTCAGTGCTGGGATAGGACTTTCCCAGCTGCATCAGACTCGGTGTCACTCCATCCCCAGCCCTAACACGGGTGTGTCTGGGTGCTTCAGGGAGGCAGTTCTAGTACTGAGCTATTGAAAAAGAGGCAAAAGCCTTTGCTAACATCGTACTAAAGATACTTACGCTTCTTTA
This sequence comes from Empidonax traillii, assembly GCF_003031625.1. Taxonomy (NCBI): domain Eukaryota; kingdom Metazoa; phylum Chordata; class Aves; order Passeriformes; family Tyrannidae; genus Empidonax; species Empidonax traillii. The sequence continues at coordinate 18,955 of NW_020957490.1, read as the reverse complement.
TTTTTTATTCCTAAATAAAGGAGCCAAGGAGGGCGTTTTCTTCTGATTTGATGCCACTAAATGTATAGATACATGATGAGCAGCTCATCTCTGACAAACTCCTAACAAATCTATTAACAGTTTGTCAAACCACTCTGCCAACGATTTCAAGCTCTAAGGTTGGGATATTACTTCTTTTTTTTTCCTCTAATTTTGAAGGTTGGTTAATTACCACACTTGGATAATGAAATGTTGTAATAACTAACTGCTCGAGAGACCGGTTTTGCAAATAATTTCTAGGTCAGGGATTGAATCAAAATGTTCTTGTGATCAAAACGTTTTTTTCCCCCAAAAAAGCAAGACGTAGGAACCCTGCTTTAGCCTAGCAACAGCCTCATAGACAGGGTAATCTCATGAGCTGTGAGAATTCCATGCTTCCCTGGCACCACAACAGTCCCATAAACCTCAGGTTGTTTTGTCAGCCTCTTCCTCATCTTCTCCTTATGTCCCTGTTTACTTATTTCAGATAATAAAATATTCATTTGGTTGAATATTTGATATGGGGAGAGAGAGAGACTGATGATTTATTTCAGCATGTGGGAGACTCAGGTTCCCTGTAACAGTCTGTCCAGCCCTCTCTGTAATTGTTTGTATGAACTGGAGCAGCTTCAACAGGACAGACTAAGAGACACCAACTCTTCAACCTGCTGGGTAGGAAAGTGCTCCTGGAATAAGTGGGAGAAGGAATTTAACTATTTTCTTCACCTTAGACCGTATGTGCTCTTCTGCCATGTCGAAGGAGAGTTTACAAAGAGAATGTGCAGGAAATGTCTGTGGGTTCTCGCCAGGTTTTAGAGGATGCTTCCCTTGTGTTACTTGGTTTGTGTATATAAAGCTTCTGGTCAGTCATAGCAAAAAGCTTTATTTTCTGCGTGGCAGAAGAGGAAGAAAAACGTATGAGTTGGAGAGAAATGTCAAATAGGTCACCTCTGAAATTGGTCCATTTCCGTAAAAAACCCCTTATTGATCTGGTGTGTGCTGCCCTTACAGCTATGCCTGTGGCAGGAAAGAAGTCTATTTTTTGGGCAAGGTTGGATATAATTTGATTGTTTGCTCCATGACAGCTTCTCTTTCTTTAGTCTGCTGAGTTCAGTGCAGTGTCAATCAAATATGCATAAGGCTTTTTGTTAGATCTTGAGCTGCTTTTTAATCTGGGTTAAATTGAAGACTCATTGCATATTAATGGCACTGTTTTGCTCTCTCCCTGGAAGTTAGATCCAAGATGCTAAAAGGCAGTATTCACTGTCTCTGGTACTTGTTTTGAGTTTTCCTTTGGGCTGAAAAAAACAAGCTTTGTAAGAAGAAAGAGTGTGTTTCATATAATGAATCAAATCACTCTCCAAGGAATGTTAATGAATCTAATTACTAAAAATTATGTGATGCTTAATTGTTTTAATAATTTGGGAGGAGCTGGTGTTTTATCTTGACTGCAGTAAGCAGTTTTGATGACATTTAAGAAAACCTTTTCTTCAGGGAAAGAGTGAATCCAATTTCCATTTATTCTTTCATTTGCTTTTGGTTCCGGGCAAATATTTTCAGATTATTGTCAAACAATTAAGGTAGGATTCTGTTTTGGTTATCACAGAATATTAATTCCCTAAGATATTATTGTACACAAGTGAAGATTAGATAGGCTTGGGTAAAGGGCAGGTGTCTTAGTGATGTCTGGCTTTTTTTTTTTTTTTTATGATATACCCCAGAACCTTTGTTCTGATCTTTTCAAATCACATGGAGAAAATATTGAATCTAGTTTAGAGACGGGCAAATAGTTATGACCTTCATTTGAGGCATTAAACCTTTGTTTTGGAACAAAGTTTTTGTTAGGCTGAGGTGCTGTAGTTGGAATTTAGAATGATGGTAGCGCTGAAGTTGAGACTAAACTAAACCAAGCACGGGAATTCACTTTGCTTTTGACACAACTCATTTAACAGACACCCAGGATGGCGATTCATGAACTTTTTGTAGGAAATAACCACTTTCAGGGTCTCGGTGTTTGAGGAAAAACATCATTGTTCTTCATTGTGGAATGTTTTGGAGCCAAGCACATCAGTGTCATGGACTGATGTGATTTGCTCGAGCAGCTGCAGGTTACTGGCTGTGCCTCGCTGACCATGGGCCAGGACTGACCCAGCACGGGAGAAGTTCTGGGGTTGGAGGGAGTTCTAACCTGGTGTCCTCTAAAATGAAGATGTAGCTGGTACAGTGTGTATTCAATTGCTGCTCCCTGCCAGTGCAGTCATCACTTCATAGCCTCAATTTCACTGGGTTTCTTTGATCCAATTTATTTGTGAAATCGCTTAATATATCTCAGAGATGGAATAAGTGATTAATTTTTTTTTTTTTTAGTTCCTCTGTATTTGATGCCCAAAGGAATAATAATTATAACAGCTAAGAACTGTTTAACCATTGCATTCCTGCAGTTAGCCTTTGACAAATGCTGTGTAACTTCATTTTTTCCTCTTCCCTGGTTGTGCCTGGGCTGGCTGTTTCATTTCACGTTACTCTGCTTGCAGAGCCAGCTTTGCTGAAGCTCCTGCACCTGTTTCTAAGGCCAAGCATCTTTTTCTTTGTCTTCCCTTACTGTATATCTTAGCTCTGACCTTAACACCATGAATCAGGTGCATAATTGTATCTCATCACTTAAATCACCAGTCTCTGTTAGCTACAAATCCTTTTTTTTTTTCTTTTTGCCTTTTATTATTAGCCATTATCTAATAAGACAAATCTCGACCAAGTAACCTGAAAAGGAGGTGAGCTAAAATTTGCGTAAGGGGTACCCATAAATTCAGCTGGTTTAATGCTGTAGGTGGACATGGTGCTATTTAAAACAAAACGTTGCAGAAGTAAAATTGGTTCCAGGTCTTCCTCATCCACTTTGAGAGTTTCTCTGCCAAGGTTGCTGTAACTTTTCTTCTGTTCCTTTTCACTTACGAAGCTGAATGTGAACAGAGAATTAGCAAAGGCTGCATTTTTCTCTCTTCCTTTATTCTTTTCAGGCTGAAAGGATGTCTATGTATCCCTACATCATTATGTGTGATATATGAATATGGATGTTATATATAACATGAAAGAGATTGTGCCTGACGGATTGATTTTTATTTTAAAACAGTGTTTTACTAACGTGCCATTCTGACAAATGAAAGGTAATTCCTGAAGTATTAAAACACTATTACATAAAAAAAAGAATATCCTAGTCCTTTGACACAATGCCACATGAGGTAAGGATTTTAAGCTCCCTCATCACTATGCTATGATGGTGGGTTGGAAAAGGAATCCTAGATGGTTTAGATTGGAAGGGACCTTAAAGATCATTTTCTTCCAACCCCCTGCCACAGGCAGGGACACCTGCCAGTAGATCAGTTTGCTCCAAGCCCCATCCAACCTGGCCTTGAGTACTTCCAGGGACAGGGAAGCACCCCTACCTTTCTGTTATGGAATTTCTTTGGAAATGGCTAGTAGAGACACACACATCCCATTTCCCACAACTGTGGCAGTTCCAACCACAACCAGCCTCACTCCTCTCCAGTTTGTGGCAGCAGCTTTCTTTGTAAAGACTTTCCTCCTGGAATGGGGGGAAAACATGCATGAATATTGTTGTATGTTGCATGGTTTATTCTGCTGTTAATGGATGTTAATTTACCTTAGACCAGTGTTAAAAAATAATCATAGTCAAGGGTCCAGTTGAAGGTTTTTCAAGTATGTTAAATTCACTGCGGTCAAATGCAATTCCACCCTGACTTCATAACAGATACGTAGGAGTTGGGATTAGAAGTTACTGAAAGATCCTTCTCTTACTGTTTTTGTGGTCACTGGGCAATATGGTGTTTTTCAGAAGTTCCCATATGGCTGTGAAAGCAATGCCCCCTCCGATGCTGCACCCAGTGCAGTGTCCCTCGCAGGCCTCCACGTGCTCTGGTTTGTGCTCCCCGGGGATCTAAACTTGTCTGCCCTCTCCTCACCCCAGCGTTGGGCCGTGGAGGAAGTGTGATGGCAAGACAGCAGGGTGCATAACAGAGATAACTGGATTTGCTGAAATCTCAAAATGGGTTTCAGCAAATCTGAGTTTTAATCTGCTGGAGAGTAGGAAGGAAATCTATACTTCATTTTTGGCTGGTTGGTGGTTTGAGCTTTTCATTATCTGAGTGGGTGCTGGTTTCTCCCATTCCCCGTGTCAGGCTCCCCTACATGGACTTGGTCCATGCAACAAGGGAACTGCCCCAGACAAGAGACACAAGTGTGAATGGGCTGGTATGGCACCATATCTTGACAACATGTTTGTGGTTTGTGTCTTAATAGACATTACCATGCTAAATGAGCTTGAAGATCACAACTCTGCCCTCAAAAATATGCAAGGAATTGGTGGGTTTCTGTGTTCAGTAGGGGCTTATGCCATGAGCTGTCTCAGAAATGGAATTATTTCTCAGTTTTATATCAAATTTTATATGATACTTATTGAGGTCAATGGCTTGAAAGTTTGAAAAAAGTATCTGCAGGGCTGTTTGAATGATGTATTTCTTTAAGGGACAATTAAATTGGTTATTTTAAAAATATTTATGTAACTGTGACTAATGTAAGTGGTTGATTATAAAAGGGAATTCAGTCCCAAACACAAAGCTGGAGAAAAGACTGTTTGTTGTTGAGACAGAGACATAAGAAATAAGCAATAGTGAGTAAAAACCTTTCATTCCCCTTGTTCCCCAATATATTATAACCATAAGGTTCGTGGCATCATCCAGAAGCAGTTCTGGCACTTCTACTCAATCAATGAATATACTACTGTCCCTTTGTGTGCTAGGACAAGTCCAAGAGTTGAGTGAGTATTCAGAATAAAATTGCTTTTCTCTGTGAGGCAGCAGAAAATGGAGGTGATTTTTCATATTAGCACATTTGTGTGCTCCCCTGGTGGTAATCTGGGTGTTGGGGATTACATAAAAACCTGATTCCTTAGTGCTGTCTTATCTTTCTTTTATAAAATAAGACTATTTGAGTTTTATTTTTTAAAGTCGAGGGGGAAAAAAATCGCCTCAGTAAAGCGTGGAACGGTGCTGACCTAGCACAGCAGTGCGGTTCATTAACAGAGGCTCAAAGCACTTCCATTTTCATATCAGTTCTCAGTAACATATTGGAATCTGTAAAAGCAGATAAGATTTATTATTTAATAATACAACCTTATCCTTTCCAGTGGCATATGAAAGATGTTTGACAAAGCCCTTGTTCGATGTTGACTTTTTTTCCTGCATGCATAAAGAACAAACTGAAGTTTTAGCTGCATGGAGTAACTTCTTGCTATGGAGAATAGTTTGGGGATGTGTATGTGAAGATGTTTCTGTGACTATGGATTTTTTTTCCCTGTGAAATCTGCTTATATTTTGAATTAGAGTTACTCATTAATAAGCCACACACAGAGTAAAATTAATGTGATTTTTTTTTGTAGACTGCAGTGCAGTGTTGTCTATAATTCATGAATATTTTTCACATAATCACAGAATAGCTGAGGTTGGACAAGGCCTGTGGAGATTTTGACCACAATCCCTGCTCAAAGCATGGCCACCTGGAGGAGGTTGCTGAAGATGATGTCCCACTGGGGTATGAATGAATATCTTGAAGGGTGACCAAGTTGTTTGGTGTTTGACCAGCCTCTCAGTCAGCGTTGTTATAGCAGGTCTCCAGGGATTTTTTTTTTTTTATGCAAAGTGTACAGTTTTGTAAAATGTTAACTTAGGGTGGGAAGATGACACAGGCTTTATTGACCAAAACCCTTCAGAGCTGTATAGCATCTCCACTATAGTCATTTTCTCTAAGGTACCTTCAGATGAGACCTGTGAAAATCCCACTGTCAGCTCAGGTGAGATCAGAAGTCTTGAGCCCACGGAGATGACTGAGTCACTGTAGCCTTTTGAGGCCATGAGTCAGGGTACCTCCTTCAGCAAGGTGTCATTTAGTTTAGGATGTGTTCTTTTTCCTCTCTGCCGACGAAGCTAATTAATTTTATTTGTCAAAATTGCATTGAAAAAAGATAAAGCATTGAAACAGTTCTCCCTGAGAAACTTCCATTTCATCTGGGCAACCCCCGTCCTGCTTTCCAAGCCTGATGTCGGTGTGTTACGGAGAGTATTTGGGACAGAACAATCGACACATTTTTTTTATCGTGGAACGAGTTAACTGATTTCTGCTGCAAAGCTTAGGAGGACTGCAGACTACCAGGAATCATTTCTGTTTATTAGAATGAATCCTTGAGGTCATTCTCAGTCATATCAAAGCAAAGATCTTAATTAGGATAAGTTCCAGGTCTTAAAGAAATTGATTGCGATAGCTTAGGAAATTGGAAAAGATCTGAAGTGTGCTGTTCTTAGCATTGTCAGAGCTGAAATTTTTGATTGAATTAGAAGAAGAGTTTTAATGGCTTTTTTTTGTGGGGCAAAGGAGACTTCTTTTTTTTTTTTATGTGCTGGTTAAAGAATTTTACTTCTTTTTTTTTTCTTCTTTTCTTTTTTTTAAGGCTTAATCTGTTGAAACCAGACATAGAAGTGCACATAATTAAAATAACTCATTTGCATTAATCCAAGGCCTTCCAGTTACTGTGGAACTATAAATCCACACATACATGGATTTTTATGTAATAATAGATTTATATTACATACAGACAGAAGCACTTTTTATGTAGAATTGGAGTGAGGCTTGTGCAATACATAGAAATAACCTAGTTTGGGTTTCTGCTTTACATTTAAAATTACTGTGCATAATGCTTTTGTCAGTTTGCTCCCATTTTGGCTAGCCTAATTTCAATCCTCGGAGAGGGGAGGGGAGAGAGAGGGGATCGAGCTACCGAACGATACACAGTGCTGCCAGGTTGTCCAGAAACTTCAGGTTAGTTTTTAGCCTCTCACTACCAAAGAAACTAAATCTTTTGATTAAAAGAGGGGATTAATCCGGTAATGTCAGCCCGCAGTTGGCGTTTGTCGACATGGCGGGACCACCACCCAGTCTGGCACTTGTGCTTGCCTGATTTGAGAGCAATTTAGAACCGGAATAACAAGCGTACTTTAGATCAGGATTTATGTGTGCAAGCAAGGCTCTACAAAGAGCTCGCCTGTAGCTGCTGGCACTCTGCCTGGGGCTGGGTAGGAATTGCCCTCACAGATCAGAGTGGGAGTCCATCTAATTCCAAGTTTGCTCTCTGACAGCTGCTTCAGGAAGAGCAAGTTAAAAAGCCTGGGGCGCACGGTTAAGGGATATCCCGCTCCTGACCTACTGTTAATCCCTTTTTAGAAGGCTCTGGCTTCAACTCTCATGCAAGAAGACATTGCATCTCCTCTGGAATGCTTACAATGCCACATATCTTGCGTTCAAATTTACTAGCTGATATTTTTGCGCGCTGTTTATCTGTTGCATAAAAAACGACCGAACAAGCACCCACTCCTTTTGCATTTTCAACTGTTTTTCGCCTTCATTCACTGCCACTTTGATCTCTGAGAGGGACTAGAAATTCCTAGTACGTATTTCTTATGTGATTTATTCTTGTATCCCCCCGCTGTTTGCGTGCCTTCCTCCTTCTCGATGACTGCCGTGCTGTCTGGCAGGGTAGCGATCAGAGAGGGGTCATCCCAGGCTGGAGCGGGGAAGGCGATTCCTGGTCTGGTATGCAGCTTTACATCACGTGTGCCAGCCAAAAAACAACAGCAGGAGTCACTTGCAGGCAGATCTCTAAGGCAGGAAAACACTTGTGCTCCATTAGAACAGACCATTCTGCCTGTTCCCTGCAGCACATTTTGTTGCGTTTGCTGCTTATGAGATGTAAAACATACAAACTCTTCCCACGTGGTATCACTTCCTGCCAACAGACATGGAAAAAGGATGCTGTGGGTATTTCCTAGTTGTAGAATAGACGTGGGCCTGATATATGGATTTTTCTTTTAAGTGATACCTTTCTCATCAACAGCGTATTATAAATGATTACTATTGGCAAGAGAAAATAAGAGTGTATAGTTTGTTACTATTGTGAAAGTACAGTTGGTCACTTGCTGTAATTATTTCATACCATAAAGCGCCCATATTGTCTGGCTTCACTGTTATTTTCTTATAGCTCAGTTTGATTTATGGTACATGTTGAGCCCTCTTGGAATACTGCTATGCATTAGGATGAACATAAATCTTTTATTTTCTTTTTGAACTCGACATTCCTGCTTACCCCACTTGCCATTATTAAATTCTGCAGTATCCTTTGCATGCATTTTCCAGGAGTCAAGCCCGTGGTGGCCGGCTCTGTTTTGTTCTCATTATGGGTGTTAAAATGATGAAAGAGCCTGTTCTTCAGCTCTGCTGCCCTGGGTGGATCTCAGAACGTGGTTGTGTAATGCTTCTCCGGGCCTTGCTCCTCTGTAAAACATGGAGGGGATGTCTAGTGAGTATCACAGGGGGATCCCTGTGCTGCAGGAGTGATGCAGTGAAGGCGAAGGATAACCTGGAAAGCTCCAAAGCTTTAAAAATAGTTGGAGAGGAAGAGCCTTTGGCATCTGAGGAGCGTAAGAGAGGAGGACAGACTTAACAGACACATTTCCAGCTTCCTAATCAGCAGTAACAGCGTGCTGCTGCTAAACCAGCTTGGTTCTTTATTATTTATGCTTTGCAAGTTATTTTAAAAGAGCTTCATAATAACAGTCCCATTTCATTCCCGGTTTTTTCCCCTCTAACTGCTTTCGCTCCAGCACTTCATTTTCGACCCCGGCGTTTCAATCGCGCGGCGCACCACGAGCTGCTGCGGGCTGCTGCTTTATGGTGGGACGCATTTATGCTCAGCAGCGAAAGTACATTGTGTGTAGATCCAAAGGTGATATATTTTGTCTCACACATCGGTTTTGAATATGCTGTTTTAAAGAATGAACGGGTGGCAGGCGAGCCGAGCGCGGCGTTAGGAGGTTGCGGCAGCCCGGCCAAATCCATCACCGGCTCCACTCAGTGACAGAGGCAACACCGAGGCAATCAGAGCAACTGTCTGCTGCGCCTGTCAAGTACCTGCGACTTACATTAGGTGCCAAAAATACCTTCCACGGCTTGCCACGGATTTACTGCAGTGACTTGAGTCAGATGTGGGTGCTGGAGGAAAATAGCAAGGAGTTTCCTTACTTAGCTTAGGAGTTCAGTGTGAGGCTGCCACTTGGAAGAGGATCAGATTATATTGATAGACCCTCTGTTTATGGTGGATTTGAACCTTTAAAAATACTGAACAGGGGAATAATGATTTTGTCTGTTGACCTTCCTCTGCTCCAGCACAAACACCAAGCTCTTCTTGTGCTGATCATTTGGTCTTTTGTTGTCACTTCCTTACTGTTTTTAAAGGAATTTTATATTTTCTTTTCTTATATTACTTTTTCACTACAACTTTCAATTGATTCTGTGTGGCTAAAAATAATATTAAAAATACCCTTATCCAGTCCTGATGTTGCTTTTCCTAATGAAAATGATGGAAAAAGTGCTTTTAATTTTTTTTTTTTTCCTGGGCACCTTCCCCAAAGATTTATTACAGCCTGGGTTTAGTTTTGGCTGTAGTACAGAAACAGCTTTCTTGGATGTTTTATGATCTCCCTCACCTTTCTGGTTATGACAGTCCCCTGTTTGCTCCCCCTTCTACTTGCCCTTTGCAAACATGGGCTGTTATGTGCTCCAATATCACTGCCTCAGCCATTTCTGGTGGGTTTGCTTGTTTTCTTCTGCCGTGCTGATGTAAGCCAAAAAATCAAAGCGTTTTCCATTCTGCTAGCGACTGTCCTTCTACTTCATAAGCCTCGGCAGGAAGAAACTCATCCCGAATGAGACTGTTCCTGGACCTCTAAACTTCCTCTCCCTGCCTCTTTGCCAGAGGGGACCAACCTGACAGCTGTGTAGGGATGCTGCTCTTCACGCGCTTGGCACTTGGTCCCGGCAGTGCCCAGGCTAAGCCTGGCAGCTCCTGGGAAGGCTGTGCCTGTGGCTCTGGAGAGCCACACGACATGTGCGGAGTGGTGCCACTATGGGCTCTGGCCCTTTGTCCGTAGGAGGAAGAGCTGTGACAGCTCCCGTGGGATCTGTGGTTTCCCTACCTGTCCCTGCTCCTAGACATCTCTACCATCCAGGGTTTGGGAGTCAAGGCCAAATGAAGTTGATTTGATTACAGTAAGAGCTGAATTACTTGATAAGAGAGAGGGAATAAAGTTGCAAGACAACGTTAACGTGACGCGGTGCTGCTGCCAGCTCAGTCACTGGCAAGTCCCTCCAGGCTCTGGAGGATGTCCTGCTGCTTCGCTGGCTGTGCCTGCGTCCTGGCACATCCCCACTGCCAAGCCACGGGATGAGGGGCTCGCAGAGTCACATCACTTGTGAGGGACCCCCAGCTGTCATCTGTTCAAACTGCCAGCTCAGAGCAGGTCCGGGTAAGGCGGAGAATAGAATTTGAGAAGCAAGAGATGTAACAAATGGCTGATTAATATAATGCCCTTGGCTCTGCTCAGAGATTAGACACGACAGTTAACTGGAACAAATGATGGGGCTGGGAGAAGGGATTTTGACCTGCGCGTCGCTCCCTCTGTGCTGGATCCATGGGACGCTATCAGAGAGCTGATGAGAGACAAGCTGGTGGAGATAAGAGCAAGAGGTTTTTAGGGGAACTCACTAAACTGGAAAATTAAAACCAAATGCTTCTTTGTGTTGTTATACACTGTGTGCAAGGAAAAGGGATGGGACAATACAGCCTTGTTCAGCCTGGAGAAGAGAAGGCTCCAGGGAGACCTTTTAGCATCTTGCAGTACCTCTAAAGGGGCTCCAAGAGAGCTGGAGAGGGACTTTTGACAAGGGCATGGTGTGGTAGGACAGGAGGGAATGGCTTCAAACTGACAGAGGGCAGGGTTAGATGAGATAACTCTTTGCTGTGAGGGTGGTGAGGCCTTGGAACAGGTTGTCCAGAGAAGCTGTAGGTGCCCCATCCCTGGAAGTGTTCAAAGCCAGGTTGGATGGGGCTTTGAGCAACCTGATCTAGTGAAAGGGGTCCCTGCCCACGGGACAGGGAGTGGAATGAGATGGTCTTTAAGGTCCTTCTGACCCAAACCCACCCTGTGATTCTATCAATACAGATTAAGTAAAGAAAGCAAAACATTGTCACACATAATTCTTCAAGTGTGAGAGTTTTTACTTCTGGTGCTTGGGGAATTCACTTATCGGTGTGCATTTCATTTGAATGCTATTTGCATTAATCTTGACTACTTCCAAATTTCTTTTTCCTGTTTTGCCTAAATTTTCAGACTTTCTTAAAACTGGAAAAATGCTGATTAATCTCTATGTCTACACATCATAGTCATATCCATGTCATAACATCAGGGGCATATCATAACAGGGGATTGGATTCGCTCCTTTCCCAGGCATATGCAGAGCACACACGATATAATACCAACGCTTTTGTAAACAAATCTGTATGATTGAAACCAACTATAGTGCCTTTTCTAAATACACACAGGGAATTGTGGAATAAAATTACTTCTGAATCCATTGATTCATTATGATGTAATATAGAACCTATTTGGGTTTGAGATTATTGTTTATTACAGAAATATACAGGTAATGTCTAAGATATAAACGCTGCAAATTCAGTGTAAACACAGGTAGGACCTTGTCAAAACTACCAAAAGAGAATGACATGGTATTTGGAAACGAATAAGTTGAGCCCACGAAATAACAGCTGCAAAGTTTTTATCTTAATGTCTCCAGTTGCGTTGCAGTGAAAATGAAATCTTTGAGCAAGGAAACAATTTCAATTAACTGTGCTCAGTGTTCTGCAAGGAGCAACTGATTTGAAAGAAATACTGAAAATTGCTAATAATTTCCTTCAGATCTTGCTTAAGGAAGAGAAATAGTGCTTCTGCAGTGGAAAGGTACCGATGAGTACAAGATAAGTTACCAAAGAAATATTCTCCAGCAGGGCTTGGGATCCCTTCTCCTGCTGAGCTGTGGGCGAGGGGAGCGTTTCGGCAGCCAGTTCTTCCATCTGTACTCCAGCAGGCTGGCAGCCAGGGATAGAGCCTGATCAACAGCCTCGAGGGGATGTGGCTTACCAGCCAATGAGTAATCTGTTTGGCCGTTTTGTGTTTTGTAGATTGATTTAATTTTTTTTTTTGGTGTGTTCAACTCGAAATTGCCAGAGTAGCAGCCCACCTGCCAGCAGGAAAAAAAAAAAAAAAAAGCTGAAACACCAAAACAGAGCTGTGGACGGGAGGAGAGGAGCGTTGAAGACATTTTGAAGCTGTTTCACTGACAGGAAAAGAATTTTTTTTTTTTTTTTTTTTTTTTTTTTTTTTTTTTTTTTTTTTTTTTTTTTTTTTTTTTTTTTTTTTTTTTTTTTTTTTTTGCAAAGGAATATAATTCTGTTTGATTTCTGCCTCCTAGGAATGTGCAGTAGTTTCCTGCAGAGTCTATGGCCTGCAGTGGGGTGCAAAGCAGTGATTTAAGCAATCTGAGCCGAGGAGGCTTCAGTGGAAGTCCTCCAAGGAAAAATCTGTGTGCTTGCAGGCACATGAAGAGTGGGTTGGGTGGCTTGGTAGGTGTCCCTCTTTCTCTGAAGTCTGTCTGTCCTCCCAGCTGTATGGGCAGCAGCTTTTCACAGCACGCCAGGCTTGGGTTTACTGAGATAGAACTGCTCAGAGCTGCATTAATTAACGAGAGAGCAGATTGAATTCTGGATGAATTGAATGCTTTTGGCAGACAGATGAGCTAAGAAATTGGGGTAGAGAGAACATGGATGCAGAGATAAAAAGTAATAATGGAAGATGACAGCTGTGTAGCACCATCAGCCAGTGTGCTCTGCAGAAGGTGGGTCATTCTGGAAACTGGGACATCCCAGGAGGCCAAAGACTGGAAAGCTTTTGCTTTGGTGGTGAATATAGAGTTCAATCCTCCCTTATCTTTTATCTATGATCTTTAAAGGTCAGGAGTTTACTTCTGGTGGTTCCATGAGTCCAAAACCCCTCTTTTGGGGAAGGAGGTGTCTTCTAGCAAATTCTGGCAGTCCATGGCTTGTTATAAGAAATGCTAGTGCTGTCTTATATTTTGATGTTCATCCCTTTGCATCAAAGCAGTAGCTCAAGGGGTCATGTCCCACCTGTAACAGAAAGGTCGATGGCAACCAAGACAGGGGAAGTGTCCAGGCGGAATGGTGACTTGAGTGAAGGTCCCCTGAGCTGGATGGTGCCCTGGGTTTGTGGTGTAACACCTCCTTTGAAGAGGTCCTTGTGCCTGTGTGGTTCAGCATGGGAAGGCTGCAGGCTACTGAATACCTTTCAAACATAATCTATTCCTGTTTACT
>NW_020957490.1:0-5452 GCF_003031625.1 Empidonax traillii | reverse complement strand
CAAGACAGGGGAAGTGTCCAGGCGGAATGGTGACTTGAGTGAAGGTCCCCTGAGCTGGATGGTGCCCTGGGTTTGTGGTGTAACACCTCCTTTGAAGAGGTCCTTGTGCCTGTGTGGTTCAGCATGGGAAGGCTGCAGGCTACTGAATACCTTTCAAACATAATCTATTCCTGTTTACTTTGGACAGAGCGAAGACCTTGTGCAGCCAGCAAGACCTAGTCTTGGGTACACAAAGTTTTCTAAATAAATGTCTAAGGCTCACACTGTGGCAAACCTTCCCTGGCACACGAACAAGGTGGTTTTTTTTTAAGGCCAGCTTGTGTGAGCTTGGCAGCGTACACAGTCTTGTGCAGTTGAGCTTAGCAAAACGCCGTATTCAGACTCTGCAAAGTATTTAAATGTGTGCTTTACTTCATCGTGGTGTAGCAAAACACATAAGAACCTTAATGCCTTGTTCAGGGGTGGGCCGGAGGGCAGGAGTTTAAGTCATTTTCACAATCAGAGCTCGTGTTGTTTCTTAACAAAAGAAGAAAAATGGCAACAGAAACTTCTGTTAATTCGCATTTATTTGGCTGCTGCAGTAAATATAGCCGTTTCAAGAGACTTGTTACAAGAATACTGTAGTTGATAAAAACCATTTATGGTTTAAATATGGAGAGCAAATAAAGATACATTCTGAAGGGACATTTACTTCTGCAGGAGCAGTGGGGGTTTGGGTTGCAGTGATTGCCGTGTTCTTTCCCTCATTGCATTCCTGGCTAACGCAGCTATTTGTTATACCAAAAGAGAATTTGTCTAAACAAAGATGAATTGTTGTATGTTGATTTTGGCAAACAGAGTTATTTTTAATGATTTCTTTTGTTTGCATGAATTTATGGAGTGCACTTTACCAACATTCCCAATTGCACCCTGTGTTGGATAGTTTTCTTTCAGCGTGTTTCATTTGTATGCCAGCATTGCTTACAAATAGTATATCTTGTGCCTTACTATCCATTATAGGATTGTTTTTAAGATTTGGCATTTTCATTACTTTTGTAGTGTGTGTTTTTCCTTTCTTTTCCATTTGGCATAATTATGTGCTCATGATTATTACCTGCATAAGTCAGCTAAGCATTTCTTTGCCTGAATGTTAATCTTTCTCAATTCTTCACCCACTAAGTGTGAAGTTAATAGTATTACTAACTGGTTTCTGTGAGGCTGCATGCTGAAAAACATTTCACATTAACAGGGTAATTGAAACTGTAGCTAATGTATTGGTCAGAGTTGGTAAGCTTTCTAAAGGCTTCTTGCAGTGATCTTACAGAGAAATCCTGTGGCAATTATCCTAAAGAATAGACAACTTATGTAGCGAGCTATTCAGACTGGAAACTCAGTGGTTTACATGCCATTTGGGGTGCTGATTCCATCACTCTCCCTCTTTTGGACATTGGAAGGACTATTGGTGGAGTAAAGGCTTATTCAAACAGAATAAAAGGCACCATAATTTTGTTTTGTCCTCTGATGAATGATTCTCATGATTCAGTGCATGGGTCATGCATGCATCCTGTGGACAGACTTTGTTTCTCATGCTTCTTTCATAACTAGAGTGGTTTTTAAAGTTTGGTGAATGTAAAAAGTTCTCCATTCTGCAGAGAGTACAGAAAATCCTTGCATTTCACCCACCTGTTTTTAAATTTAAGGGCTGTGTTTGCTTCTGCATTACTAAGGCTGAATTTGGTTTTCTGTGTAGCATCTGTGTTCCCTCTGTCTCTCTCGTTTAGCTGTCTGCATAAGCCAGTTGTCTGAAATTTTACATGGCTTTGAGTTTTTCCCCCTTGGGGAAGCTGGGAAAAAATGAGAACAAGAGGTACAATCTGTCCCTCTTAAAGTTAGTGGCAAAATTCTCATTGTAAGAGCGTAGTATCATTCTAATCTGTGTGCCGATTCTCTTAGAAGATAGGGCAGATTTGTTGACACAGAGATTGCAAATTGTTTTGATAGATTTTATAGACTAAACCCTCATTCATTACAGGAGCCTGAATCACTGAGGGCAGCAGGGTGGAAAAAATTGGATGTTCTCCTCAAGTCTTCTTTAAGAACAAACCTGTAACCAAGAAAACATGTGGAATGAAATTGGTGCCTGTCCACCTGTGGGCTTTTATGCCAGACCTCTGCCACTTTAATAACTGGAACGACTGCACGCCACAGGCTGGTGGATAGGGAGAGCAATCTGGGTAGAGAAATGGAGGAACAAACAGTATAAAGTGAACTTGGATGGCTTCCCGCAAAAGTCGGGTTTTGTTTTGTTTTGAAATTAAGTTTTGGGTTTCTCTGAGCTCTGTCCAGTGAATTTTTTTAAGTAAGATGCAATGTCTTTCCAGAAATGTCTTTTGATAAACTACAGTTACTGCCTACATAATAAGTATCACTTGACAAAGTACCATGGATGTGTTTGCAGTATGGTCAGAATACTTTATTACAGTGGGTATTTCTGGGTTTGGACTGCTGTAAACTTCATAACAGTAATTTGCCTTGAGGGCGTGGAAAAAGGAAGAAATTCTAATGTGCGGTTACTTCAGCCGCTATGGGTTTCCCCGTAAAACTCCACAGTTTGTGCTGTGGATGCTGCATGGATCAGTGCCCAAAGCATCTAATGGTTCCTCTTGGCTTCCCCTGTGGATACAGAACCGTGGCGAGGCGGAGCAGCTCCGGGGAGCTCTGCACAGAGGAGCCTCAGGGATCAGGGTTTGCCTGCTTCTGTTTGGCCAGGGTAGTGTGCAGGATCGTTGCTGCAACTGTGGTACTGATCCAGCTCTGGAGCCTGGTAGTATGATTTGCTTAATTTCATAAAACAAAGAATAATGATAAGGGCAGGCATCTGGCAGTGACCAGGAGTTGCCAGGAGGAAGGAGAACCAGCATTATCTGTGCGTGGCAGAGAGCCACGTGGCATCAGGTGAGGGTGTGAAGGCTTGCTGCTCTCTCTGCACCCTTTCTCCATAGTCTGAATCAAAAAAAGGTGACAGCAGCGGTAGAAACAGAGTATGGACTCCATAATGCTACATCCTGAGTAAGGACAGACAGCGGTATGTCCGACAACTTGTGCCCCACAGACAGAAATCAATAGTTTCAATCAACCAGCAGTAGCCCCAGTAATCCCCTTAAAGTCTCTCCTAGCCCCTAGGAGCTAGCACCTAACGAGGCCATAGCTTTCTCAGTACCTCTAGGAGCATACTGAACATGACTTTGGCATGACCATGACAAATTTAGACCTAATCCCATTAGCCTCCCCACTCTGGATTGATGGCTGGGTGACAAGCACTCGCAGTCATTGGGCTGACCCTGAGTGTAGAGGATTTTGATCAACCCTTACACGCATTACAGTGAGAGCAATGAAAGATTTGTCTTCACTGCACTTCTCGGTTGGACCTCCAAGCACTGGCTTTCAGGCTTCTCCCTCCCTCTTTCTAAAGATCTGCTTCCCATAAGTCCCTGTGGAAGAGCTCAGGTCGCATGAGCAAGAAGTTCTGAACTGATTTTCAGCACTGTCGGTGTGGACGCTGCAGACACCGTATCTTTTCTCTGTCAGCTCCTACAAAAGAGAAATCTGTCTTTGTGCTAGGCTTAGCAAAGTCCCTTTGACATGTAATTTCCAAATTTCACTGAGACAACACCTCAGACCCGGGCTGGGGACGGGGAAATGGAGATTTGGAGTTGTTTTCGCGGTTCTGGTGAAATGCAGTCTTTCACTTCATTGCAACAGCTTGTCCCTTCAAGGTCAAGAAAGCTTACTGCTTGCTGGTTGTTAGCATATCAACTTGCAGCAGAGCTGAAAGGTAATCTTACAGCTCAATGGGGATTGTACAAGATATTTACAGTATTTTAAGGCCGTTATCAGGAAGAAATATATGTATAAAAGAGAAAGATTTTCAGGACAAAAATTGGAAAAGGTAAAAATACAACTGTGCTCCTGAACTAGGTGTTACTTCACTTTCTTTAACTAGTTGCATTTATCACATTTGGTATGATTTTTTTTTTTTTTTTTTTTTTTTTTTTTTTTTTTTTTTTTTTTTTTTTTTTTTTTTTTTTTTTTTTTTTTTTTTTTTTTTTTTTTTTTTTTTTTTTTTTTTTTTTTTTTTTTTTTTTTTTTTTTTTTTTTTTTTTTTTTTTTTTTTTTTTTTTTTTTTTTTTTTTTTTTTTTTTTTTTTGGAGAGGAGAGGTAGTAAAACTTAGAGACACAACTTTTTATAAGGTAACTTGAAATTGGAGACCCCAAACTTCAGAATTTCCTTCCACTTTTCGCTGTCGGTTTTGCCTTCTGTTTTGCGTCAGCGTTCTTTCATTCTGCTAGCAGCCTTTTGAACACCTAATTTTATTTCTAGATGCAACCAAAAAAAACACAACTAGGGTCACATCTTCAAGTAGATTTTGCGTTAGTAAGGTTATTTTCTGCTGCAGAACACTCCTGGCTCAGTCAGACACCCAAGAAGGTACAGCCAGACGTGTGTTCCACTGTACACTTGAAAAAAAAAAACAAACCTCACAGCAATTATTCAGCAGGAGCTTTCCAGGTAGTGCACCAGTTTTTGCTTTCTGCAGGTGCTAAGTGTGCAAACAGCATAGCAAATCCTGGATCCACTGTGGATATTATATGAATTCATTGTCTCCTGAGATGAATTAGGGTGGCATCTAAAAAAGATCCTGGCAGGATACTGGAAGTTAAGTCAATACCAAAAAAAAAGAAAAAAAAAGGAAGGATGCTTATGGTATGCACGCTCTTGTTTTATTCCTGTAAAAGTCCTGGCCTCAGTAAACTGAACGTTTTATTTATTTATACTACATTTACCTTGTATTTAACTTTTTTCATGTTATTATTGATCAAAAGATTGCAGATATTTAAAGAAAATCTGATAGCTGATGGTATCCTTATTTGATAAGATGTTGTGAAATTTGGTATCTTACAGATCTCCAGCGTTGTTGAAAATACACATAAAGTGGAAAAAAATGCTGCATTAGGAGCGTGGTTTTATACACACACATACTATATTAAAAAATAACTATTATATATCATTGTGATGTAATAAATGATTGTCATTTTAGCAATTTAAATGTTTTCATTAATAATGGGCAGTGGTATAGCGATAGATTTAGTCAGAGCAAAGTGAACCATAACTGGTTCATAACATTTGCTAAGATGATAAATCCATTATGTTTATATAAAAGAACAATTGCATATTGTGTTATTAGCAATGACATATAATCAATAGCTGTAATGTAGACTAACCATTATTTTATTAACAGTCATATATGATCATTATTGGATGTACAGGAACACTTCAGAATAGAACAGAACTATCTTTTTGCAAGATGAAGGCTAGAAAAGGCAAATGTTTTATGTTTGTGCTGAGTTAATTGCAAGGCATCTAGTTACAGTCAGGCTTTGTGGTCATTAATAATCTCTTCCACTAGTAAGT
>NW_020957489.1:40210-44807 GCF_003031625.1 Empidonax traillii | reverse complement strand
GTCCCCAGTCCCTCTCCAGCTCTCCTGGAGCCCCTTTAGGCCCTGCCAGGGGCTCTCAGCTCTCCCTGGAGCCTTCTCTTCTCCAGGGGAACCCCCCCAGCTCTCCCAGCCTGGCTCCAGAGCAGAGGGGCTCCAGCCCTGGCAGCATCTCCAGGGCCTCCTCTGGACTCTCTGCAGCAGCTCCACGTCCTTGTGCTGTCGTTGCCAGGGCTGGAGGCAGCTCTGCAGTTCAAAATACACTTCTGACAGACAATTTTGGGAAGGAAAGAGAAGAATCCAACATCTGGAGCAGCCAGAGCACCTCACAGGTACAGCCTGGCAGTGGCTCTGTCTCTGCCGAGGAGCTGCAGGAATTTCCACAGAGGAGAAAGGACGAGGGCGATGGAAGCAGCTGTTTGAGGAGGCAGCACATGGGGGAGTTTCAAACATCTCCCCGTGCCTGCAGGGCCCCTGCGCTGCTCCTCGAGCCGGGCTGCTCATTCCCAAATCGATCCTTCCTCTAATCCCCTCCCCGAAGGCACCACTCAGTAATGGACTGTTATTTGGGATCGTTGCAGGTGGGGGCAGAACGGGAGGAGGGCGGGGTTTTTTTTTGGGGGGGGAAAGCTGCAACTGGAACAAATCAGCGTGGTGATGCTCCTTCCCTGCTTTGCAAAGCCATTTCTCTGGTTTAAAGCCATTTGTTTTCCTTGGATTTGTCTCCAGCCTTGTTTGGGAGGGGGTGTGTGTATGCGTGTGGGAATTTGATGGAGTTTTACTGCCTCATATAACACTTATCGCCGGCAATCAACATTGATTTTAACATAATGTTTTGTTTTAGGGCTGCCTTTCGTCGCTTCGCCTTCGTTCTGCATGTTAAGAAGGTTTTACAGAATCCCCCACATCCCCTCGTTTGGTGAAATCCCGGCGGGATAATCAACCTCGCCCCGCTGACGGATCGTTGTGCCTTACTGACACAAACCCCCACCGCTGGTATCGGCTTTCCTTTCACCTGCTGAAGGATGTTTTCCCACCTCGCCGTGCATTGTTTGGGTGAGTGTGAATGCGGTGGAAGATGAATCCCGTGTCCAGCGTCACCTTTTTTGCCTCGCGGGGAGAGAAACTCCCAAATTCCACCCCGACTTTTCAGGGAGCGGGACCTTTCCTGCAAACGGGAAGCCAAACAAAAGGGAAAGAGTAAAGACCAAGCCTGTAGGGCAGAAACTGAGCCATTTACTACCCGACAGAGCGCAGGGACAACCGGCCAGCTCTGGGAAAACCCTTCCGGATGAAGGCACTTTCTGTGGAATTACATGACAAAGTTTTGATCCTTCTGCTTTCAGGATGTGCCTCCCGTGAGACAGAGCCCTTGGAGATCCTCTTCTGTCATGCTCGTCTTACCAGGCAATTTTGGTATCTCTGTGGTCAATTCTGGTGTCTCCAAGGTCAGTTTTGGAATCTCTAAGGTCGATTTTGGTGCCTCTGACTCAGTTTTGGTGTTTCTAGAGTCAATTTTGGCATCTCTATGGCAAATTTTGGTACCTTTGTGGTCAGTTTTGGTGTCCCTAAAGTCAATTTTGGTGTCTTTAAGGTCAGTCCTGGCATCTCCAAAGTCAATTTTGGTGTCTCTTATGTAAATGTTGGTGTTTCTAAGGTCATTTTTGGCATCTCTAAGGTCAGTCTTGGCGTCTCTATGGTCAATTCTGGCATCTGTGAGGTCGGTCTTGGCATCCCTAAGGTCAGTTTTGGCACCTCTAAGGCCACTTTTGGTGTCACATCAGCCAAGTTCTGTGGGGTGTCCCGCTGTGCCACCTTTTATCCTCTGTATCACCCCAGGATGATTCCCAGGCTCCCTTTGGGTGCTGGATTTCCACTCTCCAGGCCAGATGGAGGGATTTGAAGCAAGGGATTGGTGTCCTGAGCTGCCTCTGTCTGAGACACACAAAAGCCACTTTTCAAACCCGTGGAGAAGGAAACTCCGGGGGAGCTGCTGATCTCAGAGGTGTTTTCCAAGAGCTGAGACCATCCCAGGAACTGCACAGCGATGGGATGAGGTAGAAAACCAGGAGCTGTGTCTGACAGCCCTGAGGCTGAGCCCCTAATTGACATTTTGGAGTGAGAGCTCCCAGGGCTGGGAGCTGCAGGAGCAGGGAG
This sequence comes from Empidonax traillii, assembly GCF_003031625.1. Classification (NCBI taxonomy): domain Eukaryota; kingdom Metazoa; phylum Chordata; class Aves; order Passeriformes; family Tyrannidae; genus Empidonax; species Empidonax traillii. The sequence goes on along the minus strand of NW_020957489.1, from coordinate 42,674 downwards.
TGACCTCACGCTGGGACACGACGCGCTGATCAAACTCCGCCTTATTTCTCTGTTCTCTCCCTTCCCAGGGCTGATGCCTCCAGAAAATCATCTCCTCAGGAATCAACCCTTCCAAAGTCACTGCTCCTGGGAACCTCTCCTGCAAATGGAGAGCTCAAAAGAGATGATGCTGCCTTTCCATCTCCCTCAGACCCCACAAACCATCCCGGTGGTCCGTCAGGGAGCGCACTGAACCCCTGGACAGCCGGGATATCTGAGCTTCCAGAGCTAGGAATGCAAGAGATAAAACCTTAATCCCCCCCCGGATGTTGTACTGGATAGCTGTGCTGTAGCTGGCTCTTCCCAGGCTCGTTTTTATCCTGGTTATTAAACACAGATCGCCATTAATTGGATGGTCCCTGCACGAAAAGCAGCCGGATGAGACAAGCAGTGAGGACCACCCAGCCCAGGGCTCTCCAGATGTTACAGGGAAGAGCTGAGCACTTTTTTGGGGTTAGTGTTTAGATACCTGGGCTCTCCTTGCCAAGGCTCTGGTTTGCCTCTGCGCTGCTGGAATCAGGAACAAAACAGACTGGATGAAAGTTAAATCCAGTCGGGAATCAATCACCAGTGATGCCCCCCAAGCCTCAGTACTGTTTGATAAGGAAATGCTGTTTAATGTCTTTATCAATTATCTGGACAAGGGGTCTGTGCCAACCCCAGGGCAGGGATTGTCCCCTGTGCTGGCCCTGCTGAGGCACCTCCAGCCCTGGGGGCAGCTCTGGGACCCTCAGCCAGGAGAGACATTGAGGGGCTGGAGCGTGTGCAGGGAAGGGAACGGAGCTGGGAAGGGGCTGGAGCAGCAGGAGGGGCTGAGGGAGCTGGGGGGCTCAGCCTGGAGAAAAGGAGGCTCAGGGGGGACCTTCTGGCTCTGCAATCCCTGACAGGAGGAGGGAGCTGGGGGTGGGGTCGGGCTGCAACAAATCTCAGTGATTCCTGAACTCCGTGATTTTTATTCATGGTGAGCTGCAACCAGGATCATAAATTGCTGAGAGCTGCCCAGCTGAGTGAGGGCTGTGCCCAGCAGGGCCCATGCCCAGCCTGGCCTCCAAAGCCAGGGCTGGGAGCTCAGCACAACTCACACCAAGGGCTCAACGTGTCTGAGCGAGCAGGAGCCCACAGACCCAGCCAAGGTGCAATCCCACATCAAATCCCACATTATGGCCGGATTTGCTGCCTCTCCTCCCAGCTGGGAGCTCTGGAGAGGGGGTTTGGAGAGCTGCAGTTGAGCAGGTGCAGATGGCAAGGCCAGCTGCCTGTTCCTCTGTTGTGGTTGTCACCACAGCGGTGGCTCTGGGTCAATTAACATTTATTGCTGGGTGGCTGCTGGTTTTCCCCTCCGTGTAACAGCCCTGCCTGAGCTGGAGTTCAGCTCCAAAAGCCAGATGAGAGCTGATTCCTGGATGCAAATCCTGCAAAACCCTCTGGGTTTCAGTGGTTTCTGTTGTTGATGTCTTCCAAACCATGAGATGGTGGCGTAACTTGAGGGTTTAAGGGATAATAATTCACCGAGTTCTTCTCTGGGTGGCACTGCCAGTGGGTCAGGGAGATGATCCTGCCCCTCTGCCCAGCACTGGTGAGGCCACACCAGCAGCACTGGGTCCAGTTCTGGCTCCTCAGTACAGGAGGGACAGGGACAGGCTGGAGAGAGCCCAGGGAAGGGTTGAAATGATGATGAAGGAACTGGACCTTCTCCCATCTGAGGAAAGGCTGAGAGAGCTGGAACTGTCCAGCCTGGAGAAGAGAAGGCTCAGGGGGGTGTTTTTGTCAGGAACTGTAGAGACAGGACAAGGAGCAATGGGTATGAATGGGGAGAGGGGAAATTTAGGTTCAATATTAAGAAGAAATTCCTCCCTGTGAGGGTGGTGAGGCCCTGGAATGAATTTCCTAGAGAAGCTGTGGTTGCCCCATCCCTGGGAGTGTCCAAGAAGACGAGGTTGGATGGGGCTTGGAGCAACCTGGGCTAGTGGAAGGTGTCCCTGCACTTTTAAAGCCAAAAATTTCTCCTGATTCTTGGCTTTTGACACCCTGATGGCAGAGTTTACCACCCAAGCTGCTCCCACAGCATTGCTGAGAGCAAACTTCCAGTGCTGATGTGTGGGACAAGAGCTTTGTGCCCTTAATGTGCTTGGTCTTCTCTCCCTAAGGCAGGAGCAGGGACTAAGTGTTATTTGTCCATCAGTTATCCACTGGTTGTAGTGCTCCTGTTGGGAAAACATCACTCATAAAGAGATCCCTGAAGATCTGAGCTGGCTGTCACTGCTGTCACCAGGAAAAAGAGTGAGGACAGCAGGTGATGCTACTGGAAGAAATCACTTTCTATTCCCACACCCCCACAACCCATTCCCAGTGCAGATCAGATTCCAAGACTCAGGACTGATGAGATTTTGGTATCTTGACTATTTGTTGTCAATCCCCAGCCCTG
>NW_020957489.1:34770-39085 GCF_003031625.1 Empidonax traillii | reverse complement strand
ATCCATCCCTAGAATTTCAGTTTAGCCCCGTGACAAGGCAGTTATCCAGCTGCACTGAAAGGGATGCCCACCAGAAGCGAGGATTTGAGGGATTTACTTCCAGAGGGAGCTGGGTGGGAGCAGGATTGTGGGAAACTCAGGAAACCCAGCAGTCCAAGAGCAGATATGAACCCAGCAGCCACTTCCAACCTAAACATCAGCCTGTCCTTTAGCCAGCAACTGAAGCCACCTCCTCTCTCCCTGGCAAGAAAATCGAGCAAAATTAGAAAAAAAAAAAAAAAAAAAAAAAAAAAAAAAAAAAGCCCTTCCTCTTCTTGCAGTTGGAGAGCTGCCAGTTTGTAAGTGCTAACTATGATTCCAATTGCTCTTTTCAGTGGCTGCAAAGTGCGAATATTTTTGGCTCTGTCCCAGCTGGCCTGACCCCTCTGACTTCCCCCCCATCACGTGAAAACCCTCCAGGCCCGTGATGGGGGTCATAAAAATGCTTGGAAAGGGGAAGGGGGAAGAGGGATGGATGGGGAAGGAAAGAGAAAGGAATGATTAAACAAAGCAATAGCCAGGGCACCCACATAAAGATCTATCAGGGTGATGAAGCTGCAATAAATGTGGCACATCAGAGCTTCCCTGTGAATGGTCGGGGGGGGAAAATACATTTTTTTCTCTACGAGAGAGTGGTTTAAAAATGACTCGGAGCCCGCATTTCCTCCCCCCGACAAAAGCAGGAAAAATCGTCCGAGGAGTAGCAGGTTATTGATTTTTTATAAGTCAGGGACAAATTTATCGGAGAGGAAAGTTCATTATTTAGTAATCCCACGGCTCAATCTGCCCCGCTGGCCGTTAACCCGCGGCAGCTCCCCGTGATAAACTCCCCGTGAACCCTCGCCGGGTGCTGCCTCACTGAACTGCAGATGGATTTTGCTGAGCGCTCCTCCAGCCTCTCCTGGATATTCATCTGGCTTTTTTTTTTTTTGTGCTGACACGGATCCCGACTCCCCCGGGTGTCACCGCAGTGTCCCTGCCCAGCCAGGGCTCCCACACAAAGCCCATTCCGAGAGATTCCCACTCCAAGACTTCATTTATCACCCCATTTGTGCTGACCAAGAAAGAAAGGCTGAGCAACCCCGTGCAGGTGCATTAAATGCACCAACTCCCTTGATTTCCCCACAATTCTCCACTGACTTCGTGTCAACCATCCACCAACTCCCTTAATTTTCCCACAATCCTTAATTAAATTGGTGCCGACGATCCACCAGTTCCTTTAGTTTTCCCACAATTCTTAACTGAATTTGTGTCAATGATCCACAAACTCTAAATATGTGGGAAAAGGAATTTTTTCGCAGCCATCAAGGCATCGCTGGAGCTTGGTGGTCACTGGCCCTCACTTATCACCTCTGGGGCTCCCATTTATGCTGACCAAGAAATAAAGGCCGAGCAACCCCGTACAGGTGCATTAAATGCACCAACTAAACCTCTTATTTACCCCAAAATCCTTAATTCAATTGGTGCCAACAATCCATCAATTCCTTTAATTTTTCCCCACAATTCTCAATTCAGTTGGTGTCAGTGATCCACAAGGTGTAAATATGTGGGGAAAAGGAGCTTTCCCACAGCCACCCCTGGTGCCTGATGGCCGTGTGAGGGCACTTGAAAACACTTAAAACCCAAGTGCAACTCTGCAGTTCCTCCGAACGTGCACATCGACACAAATCCCCTTAGCGGGGTGATGTTGCAGCCCCCCCTCCCATTTATTTTTCTGACCCTGGTCTTAATACATCAAATAACGTGGGAAACGAAGTTAAATGCGATTTTTCTTCTCCAGCGGCGTTTTACACGCAGATGGGCAAGCTCTGCTGCGGCTGAAGGTTTGCTGGGAACGAGGCAAGGGAAGCAGAATTCTAAAAAAAAAAAAAAAATCGTACCGCGAAAGCACGAGGGGGAGGCCGAATCTGTTTGCCCGGTGCGTGAAATGTGCGCTGGTTAAGTCATTGCGGGGAGCAGATGGATTGCTCATCGGAGCCCGCCTGAAATACTGAGGGGTGAAGGGAAGAAATAATTGAAACCGGCCCTCGTAAACAGCCCGGGGGGAGGGAAATGGTGCGCTCAGGAAAGGTGCTAATCACGCGAGGCAGGTCGCAAACACACGGGGCAGCCTCCCGGGAAAGGAGCTCTCGCTTCCCTCCAGCTCCTGTAAATCAGGGCTCGCTCGTTCCCGCTTCCCGGGCACCGATCCAGAGCCAGGGGCTTGATGGAGAATCCCTCCAATGTCTTTGGAGAGCAGCAGCAGCAGCAGCAGCGAGGAGAGGAGCACAGGTGGGCAGTGAAATGCTGGTTAATCAGCGAGTTGTAAGTGATAACCGAGAGGGAGGTTGATTTAGGAGCAGAGCTCGCACCAGCCACTCGCGGTGTCTCTGCTCTGGCCGGTGGTAATTCCTCAATTAGCGGTGATGGATTTTGGGTGGGATGCAGGAGGAGCGACACTCGGCCATCAGCACAATGCAGAGCAGTTGCTTGGTGCGCACGGGGCAGCTGGATCCAAGTGGGATAAGGGAAGGATTCCATTTACTGGGAAGTGTTCCAGTTACTTGTGCTTTGCCGGGCACCGCCAACCCATCCAGAGGTTCACTGGATGGTGTCATTCCCAGTCCTCACCTCCACGTGGGTCAGCCACGAGGAAGGAGTTGATCACACCACTGCTGGAAATAAAAATCCACCCTGAGAAGCGACATCATCTGCCAAAAATGATCAGATTTTATTTTGTAAATAATACAGAACCGCGGAATCCCAAAATGGGGTGGGAAGGGACCTTAATCCCATCTTGTCCCACACCTTCCACAGACCTGGTTGCTCCGATCTCCATCCAACCTGGCCTAAAAATGCATTTTCTCCTCCATTTTTGGAGATTTGACTGTCCAAAAGTCCCCTTTCCGAGGTGGTTCAGGTGTTTCCTCCCTGCCCTAAGGAAGCAGGAATTTGGGGCAGGAAGGGCAATAAATTCCCATTAAGGGGGAACCTTCCAGTGTGGGGACATGAACTTAACACACAGAGAAGATCTTCTCGATCTGGTGAGACGAAAAGATTCAAGAGGGTTTCAAAGCCTCGTCTTTCCCACCTCTTCATCCTGCCTGGATGGAAGGGGGAGGGAAAAAAAGAGGAATTCCCGAAAGAATATCCCCACCAAACAAACGGGGCGCCACCAAATAGACTCTCCCCTTTAATAAAGCACCCTGTCAGGTGTGAAAACAAATCACTCTCCCCCAGGGCAATGAACTCACTTCCTAAACACCTGCCTGGAGGGTTCCTCAGCTTTAACAAATAGCAGGGACTGGCGTTTGCAGGTGATTTATTCATTTCCGTGGCGGTTCATTCCGAGTCCTGTGTACGACAAAAAGCCTCGGGGGAGAAAAAAAACCTGAGTTTGAACAGGTATTTCAGCTGCTCCCTGGGATAAAGCAGTGCTTTACGCAGCCGGGAAAGAAGAAAACAGCTGGGGAAAAAAAAAAAAAAAATCCCACCTGGGCAGGTGGATGAAAAGTGGCTGAAAAATAAGGGGAAGGAGGGACAGGTGCAAGCAGGAGCCTTTCCTGCCCTGGTGAATCCAAGCAGCTGTTTCCATCCTCCCCCCACGTGCTGGGATAGGGGAAAACTGTAGGATCGGGTGCCTGGATGGGATAAAAACCCAAGAGCTCCGAGCTCTATCTCCTATTTTAGACAAATCCAAGGAAAAAGCAGGTGAAACAAGAATTCAGTGAGACTGAAAAAAAAAAAAAATGAGCAGCGCTGGGGCTGAGTTTTCTTGCAAGCAGCATTTTTGTTGTCGTTGGCAAAATCGATTCCTCCTCAGACATCTGGGGTTTTCCTCTCTGCTCACAACTGCCTTTTCCAAAGGCTTGGAAGCAGCCTTGGAGAGGGGAGGTTGTTAGACATCAGATCAGTGATTATTGGGTCAGAACCACCTTGGGGGAGGGGGTGAAGGGGGAAGGGATGGGGGGAGTGGGGTTGTGTCCTTCATGGCAGCCTCTGGAATACACGTGGAGAAGCTCTGGAGCAGCTGCCAGTCCCAAAGAGCCTGGGAAAACTGGAACACAACACAGTCCTGCAGCCCCTGAGCCTGCTCAGACTGGGACAGTGAGGGAAGGGAAGGGAAGGTTGGAGAAGGGAAGGTTTGGGAAGGGAAGGTTTGGGAAGGGAAGGTTTGGGAAGGGAAGGTTTGGGAAGGGAAGGTTTGGGAAGGGAAGGTTGGGGAAGGGAAGGTTGGGGAAGGGAAGGTTGGGGAAGGGAAGGTTGGGGAAGGGAAGGTTGGGGAAGGGAAGGGAAG
>NW_020957489.1:29763-34179 GCF_003031625.1 Empidonax traillii | reverse complement strand
GGGAAGGGAAGGTTTGGGAAAGGAAAAGGGAAGGGAAAGGGGAAGGGGAAAGGCAAGGAAAAAGGGAAGGAAAGGGAAAGGAAAAGGGAAGGGAAGGTAGAAGGGAAGACAAGGCAAGAGGGAAGGCAAGGCTACTAAACAATCCTAAATATATATATTTAATCAATTAAAACTCCTGGCTGAGCCCATGAGCTGCAGCTCCAGGGCCTGGAGCGTTAGAGAGAGAGAAAAACCCAAGAGCTCTGAGCTGCATCTTCCACTTCAGCCCAACCCGAGGTAAAAGCAGGAAAACCCAGCAGAATTCCGTGGGATCACAACCACGAGTTTTCTTTTATTGTTGTTGGCAAAATTGATTCCTCCTCCAGCATCTGGGCTTTTTCTCTGCGCTCACAAGTCCCTTTTTTTTTTAATTTTTTTTCTATTTTCCAGAGGCTTGGAATCAGCCTTTGGAGCTGGAGCCGGACCAGGGCTCCCCCTCCCCCTTCCCGTGCCCTGGCTTGACAACTTAACAGAGCTTTGCCGATCCGCAGAGACATCCCGGACTTCCAGGACTGTGCCGAGCTTTTATCCAGGTCATTTGCTTTTTAGGCTTGACGGGGGCCGAGGCAGCTTTTCTTCTGCCCTCGAGCAGTGCTCGTGTTGTTCTGCAGCTGCCTCCCAGAAGCAAAGAAAAAAAAAAAAAAGAAAAAAAGTTTGGAATCCTCTTTTTTTTTGCTTTCAGGGCGAGGGAGGTGGGAAAAGAGTTCAAGGGAAGCGCCCAGGAATTAGGAAAAGGGTTTACGAGATGTTTTGTGGGGAAGACTCTGCTCGGTGGGGTTGTTAAATGAGAAATCTGTTTGCTTTTTGGGCTTTTGGGGGATTAGGAAAGAGTACACACACCTGTTTGAAGGGGGGATTCTGACTTGGTTTTCAAATAAAAAAAAAATCTGGGTTTTGGTCTTTTGGACAGCCTTTGTGGATTTGGGATCACAGCACCCAATGGTCAGCAGGGGATCCTGGATATGATTTAGGAAGGAATAAGACACATATTTTTACCTGAGGGAGATTCTTGGTCATCAGCCAAAATAATGGAGCCCTATCTTCAACATTTGTAGGGCAAAATGTGATTGTTTTGATTCATCCTAACGGCCAGGAATCAGGAAAAGTTCCACAAAGCTGGGGTATGGGAGGACTGTGGTTGATGAGGTTGTTAAAGGAGAAATCTGTTTGCTTTGGGGGTTTGGGGGGATTAGGAAAGAGTACACAAACCTGGTTTATGGGAGGATTCTGACTTGGTTTTCAGATAAAAAAATCTGGTTTTTTGTCTTTTGGACAGACTCTGTGGATTTGGGATCACAGCACCCAATGATCAGCAGGGGATCCTGAACACGATTTAGGAAGGAATAAGACACCTTATTTTTTTCATAATTTTTACCTGAGAGAGATGCTTGGTGACCAACCAAAATAACTGAGTCCTATCAACATTTGTAGGGCAGGATGGGTCTGCTCTGCTGAATCCTAACGCTCTACAAATGTTGAGATAGGGCTCCACTCTTTTGGTGCACGACCAAGCATCTCCTTCAGGTAAAAACAAAGTGTCTTATCCCTCACTAAATCATGTCCAGGACCCCCTCCTGATCCTGATGCTGTGGGCCCAAGTCTAGAAGTGGAAAAAGTCCCCAAATCCACACATAACACCGAAAACCAGGTTTTTTTTTTATTTGAAAAACTCCTCAGTCAGAATCGTCCCACAAACCAGGTTTGTGTACTCTTTCCTGATTCCAAAAAAAATCTGAAAAGCAAACAGATTTCTCCTTTAACAACCTCATCGACCACAGTCCTCCCACAGCCCAGCTTTGGGGACCTTTTCCTGATTCCTGGCCACTGGGATGAATCAAAACAACCACGACGTTGAAATAGGGCTCCATGATTTTGGCTGATGACCAAGAACCTCCCTGCAACATCTGGCTCCAGCTCAGCCCAAAAATCTGACCTGAACATCTTCCCTCGTGACGTGACATTGTGGTTTTCGCTCCTCTTGTTCCATCCAATGAAGGAACAAAAGGGAAATGCCAACTGAGGAAGGGAATGAAAGCAGTGGGACAACTCCAAAAGCTCAAAAGTAATTTGAAGAAAAAAAAAAAAATCCACAACATTTAGGTTGGAGTTCTGGGCACAAATTCAGGATGGTTCTGATTTTGTTCAGAAGGGGGTGGCCCATTTCTGTGGGGTTTTTATAGGATCGCTCCACTAAGGAAGGCTGGAAGAGAAACACCACGAGAACAAACGCTGGGGGAAAGTCTTTTTATGCATCTAATGACTCTTAATTTCCATAGTAAATGCCTGATGTTTAACGAGGGGTTTATTCTTTCTTAATTTACATATTCACAGTTAACTTTTGTGGCTGCTCCCGAGTAATTAGCCTGCTGTTTAAAAGGCTCATCCAGCGAGGGGAGGGGAAAAAAAAACCAAACCCGCCCAAACAAACCTTGGGCACTTCTTTTAGAGAAATTCCGGATTGCAGGTTGTTGAAAGAAAGTCAGGAAGGGGTTTGAATAATGAATAAAATGCAAGGGAGGGGGGAAAATGGGGTGAAGTGACACTGAGTGTGAATTTGGAGGGATTTTTCTCAGTTAGGAGGGGAAAGGTCCCCAATCACTGCAAGACACCAGATTTTGGGATGTGTTGGTTGTTGCTCTGCCCTGTTTGTGCAGCTTTGTCCAGGAACAAAACGGGGAGAATCCCAGGAATCCAAGAATTCCCCTTCAGGATTCACACCTTTAGCCACCAAAGGGAATCCCGCAGGTGCAATCCCCCAAATTTAGAGATTAAGAGGGTTTTGGGGGTTTTTTTTTGGCACTGGCCATAAAACCCTGGAGGAATTATAAAACCTCCCCCTTTGTATTTGCACTCAGTGATGGCTGGGACTAAACCAGAGTGGAAAATTAAGGGTTAAAGTGTCAAGAGGTGCTTTGGAGAATTGTTTGGTGCAACACGGCCTGGAGGTTGCTGCTCATCAACACCACGGGGGGAAAAGGCCAAGCCTGTGGCTCGGAAGGGAATTGAGTTTTCAGGTAGATATTAACACACTCATTTACTGTGCTGGCCCCAAAAATCTCCCTCCCAAACACAATAATGGGGTGTTTGAACCTTTAGCTTGATGGCAGGAACTGGTCTTGCTCTCCTTTTTCTCCAGCTCTGTGGGAAATGGTAAAAATGATTTATGTGTGTGTGTAATGCCTGGATGTGCATCCAGGTCAGGGATCCCTCATCCAGCAGCAGATTAATGGATCAGATTCCTCTCAATTCCTACAGACCATCGCTGGTATCAACCAGTCAGGTGGTTGTAACTGAGATTATCTCACGAATGAGGGTTGTCCCTTCTCCCAGAGGAGCCACCAAGGTGATCAGAGGGCTGGAGCAGCTCTGCTGTGAGGAGAGGCTGAGAGAATTGGGAATGTTCAGAGAAAGATGGAGGGGGATTATTTCCAAGGGATAGAGGGACAGGACAAGGGGGAATGGCTTCAGAGTGAAAGAGAGCAGGGTTAGGTGGGATATTGGGAAGGAATTGCTGGCTGGGAGGGTGGGCAGGCCCTGGCACAGGTTGGGCAGAGAAGCTGTGGCTGCCCCTGGATCCCTGGAAGTGTCCAAGGCCAGGTTGGATCAACCTGGGCTGGTGGAAGGTGTCCCTGCCCATGGCAGGGGGTGGATTGAGATGTTCTTCCAGGTCCCATCCAAGCCCAAAAATCCCACTATTATAGCAGAGCTCAGAGAAAGGAAAGGAGCATTTCCATCAGCAGCGACAGCACTGCCGCTCACATCTCTCCAGCTTTTCCCTTTGCAGCGCTCCGGGGTCATCACCGGCAGAACGAAGTCGGTAACTCCGCAAACATCTAAAGAAAGCAGAAAGTTGGGGAAAGCACAAACGAGTTTCACCTCGGTTTTAATGACTGTAATTTCCTCTTGTGACGCTAATTTCGGTAATTAGCGGCTGCGTTCTTCTCTTGTCGCGGTATTTGGAGACGACAAAAAAAAAAACACCAAAAACGAGCGAGTGTTTTTTGTTTGGGGGACAAAAGGAGAAGATTAGCTGCTGAACGCCGATAGGGGATGTTTGGTGGGAGGAAGAAGCGAGGGAGGACTGATAACAAGTTTCGCGGTGTCGTTTCCCCCCCCCCCCCCGGCTGGTTTATCTCTATTTTACCGCAAGGGAAGGGCAGCAGGAACAGCGATCCGATGGGATGCCCCAAATCCTCCTTTTCCAAGGAGCCCGGTGTGGATTCAGCAGCTCGGGAAGACACCTCGGGACAGCCACGAGATGCAAAAAGGGACCGGGGCGTGGGGCTGAGTTAAAAGGTCTTAAATTTAAAAGCGGCTCCAATCTTGGCTCTTCCCAGATTTCCGAGCAGATCCCTTGAACTCCTCCCCATCGGCAGT
>NW_020957489.1:26195-29289 GCF_003031625.1 Empidonax traillii | reverse complement strand
TTCCTTCTCTCCTGATTCCATGGAAGTGCTCGGGGTCTCCTCGTGGTTTGAACCAAAGTTTTGCCAGTGGGAATCCCACGACGGCTGGGGGTGGATTTTTTGTGGTTTGTGGCATTGAAGTTTTTTTTTTTTTAAATTTCAAGTGAAATCGCCAACATATTTTGAGAGAAAGAATATGAATAACAATTATAATAATAATAATAATAATAAATGTCAACTTCTTGGATCCCTACCCAGCCATGCAGGAATTATATGCTCATGCCAGCACTTCCTAAAGGATATTATCCCAAATAATGGTAATAAAATCCTGACTTCATCTGCAACCTTCCCAGAAAAACATCGTCATCATCATTATTATTATCATTATTATTATTTCATACGTCCCTGGTCCCACAATGGGGCCATGGACTTCCAGAGGTCCCTCTGGAAGCCCAGTGAGATTATTTTTGCATTTTATCCATTCACCACCTCATTTCCCTGGAGGGGAGGAGGTCGAGTTTCACCTCCTGATGGTGTGAATTTTCCCCCCTTTTTTTTCCTTGTCAGCTGATTCCTGTGTATTCCTCACCCTCACTGCCCAGGAGGAGGATGTTCAGGACTCTGGGCCATTTTTTATTCCCTTTCTGGGACCAGGGACTGCACTCCAAGCTTTTTGTTCCTTCCTTTGCTGCTGCTTTAAAACTGACTCCAGGCTTAGAGTGCCAAAATACACCTGGCAAACAATTCCAGGAGCTTGGCCAGGTACATGTGCCATGTTTTTGGCTCGTTCTCCCCATTTTTTTTTTTTTTTTTGCTGCCATGTGTTTGTTTGCTCCAGAAATGGCAAAAAAAGAAACATTTGAGCATTTGTTTGAACCGAGTTTTTTTTTTCTCCAGGGCTCAGAGGCCAAAACTCTGGCAGAGGCTTAGAAATGAAGCACGAGGAGCTCCCTGCCTTACAAAGAATTTGTTTTCTTCAGTTTTAAAAGCTTAAATACCTAAAAAAACCCACCTCCAGATACTTCCTAAACGAGGCTGATCTGCGATTTGCCTTTTGCAAAGTGCTCCTTTCCCGCAGTCCCCGCTGCTGGGATGGAAATGTGGGAACACTTCCAGCCTTGTCCCTGCAAAATCCACCTTTTTACCGAAGGTTTGAGCCCTCACAGCTGGGCAGGGCCAGGACTGGGTGCCCATTTCTCCCTCTGGTTCAAAGGGTTCAGTCCTTAAACCCAGAGATTTATTGGGAGGTCTCTCTGGTCCTGTGGAGAAAAGGATGTTTGGACACCAGCCTTCCACATCCCCGTTTTTTGGCCAATCCAAAGGGAGCATTTGGTTCATCCATAAAAGTTTTGGCAGCCCAGCCAGCTGGGATGTGTCAGCTGAGAGAGAGAGAGAGGTCTTCCCAGGGTTGGACAGGCTGCATTTCTGGCTTGGAAACTCCTCCTGGTTCCCAACACTGAGCTTCCAGGGCTGCTGCCCCTTCCACACTCACAGCTGCTCACGGTGGGAAAAAAAGCCCTGGAGTTCCATTTCTCTCCTTTCCACTTGGTTTGCTCCAGTCATGGCCCATCCTCTTCCAAGGTAGAAACTCAGCTGTTCTCTTCCCCCCAAAAAAGAAAAAAGCAGCAGCAGGACTCTGAGCTCCCTGGGAGTGCCAGGAGGAGGGATGAGCTCCTGCCTGTGGTGGCATCTCCCTTGCTTTGCCTTCCCACGGCCCCAGCTCTTTGTTTTCAGACTGCCCAGATGGAGAACAGTCACTAACTGTGGCATTTTCTGCTGAAGATGGAATTCTGTGAGTCCAGCAACAGGATCCTGCCTTGCACCAAGGGGGCAGTTTGGAGTGAGAGGAGGACATTGCACATTTTAACTCAGAGCTGATTTATCCCAAGTCTTTTCTGCACTACATGAGTTCCTTTCTGCTTCCCTGGAGTTGTTCTTTCCCTTGGATTGGTGAGGCTGGAAGTCCAAACCAGAGGGTGGAGATTGTGTTGAAGTCACTTCCATGTGATTCCACTTGGCTTTCCTTTTAGAATTGTGGAATCATGGAATGGTCTGGGTTGGAAGGGACCTCAAAGTTCCACCCCCTGCCATGGGCAGGGACACCTTCCACCAGCCCAGCTTGCTCCAACCTGGCCTTGGACACTTCCAGGGATCCAGGGGCAGCCACAGCTTCTCTGCCCAACCTGTGCCAGGGAATCCCCACCCTGGGAAAGGAAAAGAGGGAAAGGAAGAGAAAAGGGAAAGGAAAAGGGAAGGGAGAAGGGAAGGCAAGGCAAGGTGCCACATGGCTTTTGTGAACAGCAAACAGTGCTGGCTCATTGCTCTGCTTTCCTGACCTACTTACTCCATCCTGCTCTGCATCATCCTACAGAAATATTTTGGAAGGGGCCTCGTGTTGAACTGCGAAACCTTGGAGAGCCTTGGAGAGCCTTGGAGAGCCTTGGAGAGTCGGCTTTAGCTTGGGAGACTGAGTGGGCAGGAGCAGGAGAGGGGCAGCATGGGCAGGAGAGAGAGCAATCCCAAGGATCCCTGAGGTTGGAAAAGATCTCCAAGACCATCCAACCCCCCCCTGTGCCCCATCCCCACCCCGTCCCCCAGCCCAGAGCACTGAGTGCCACATCCTGTCATCCCTTGGACACCTCCAGGGCTGGGGATTCCAAAACTCCCTGGGCAGCCCCTTCCAAAGCTTAACAACCTTTTCCAGGAAGAAACTGGGGGAAAAAACAATTCCCACCCCCTCTCAAGCAAAAAAAAAAAAAAAAACCAAATAATGCACTGAATTGTGAGACGAACCAAACCTGGAATAAACCTTTCCTTTCCTTGTCTCAGCTTTTTCTATAAATAAAGGCTAATGGAGGTCAAATTTGAAATATTCGCTTCAAACCTAGCACAAAAAAAAGGCAGCATTTTGTGCTGAAATTAGCAATCAGAATCCATTTCACTGCCTCCAGAAAAAAGAAAATAAATAAATAAATAAAGTTCAATATTTTTTTTCTTTTTTTTTTGCTGTGTGCTTTTAACCAAAATGTTGTGCTAAACCCAGCCAGGATGAACAAGCGTTTGTGGTCAGGCTGAAGAGATTTTATTTCTTGATTTTTCTTTCTTTTTTTTTTTT
>NW_020957489.1:16358-20294 GCF_003031625.1 Empidonax traillii | reverse complement strand
GGATCGCTGCAAACTGGTTTAGGGGGTGGTTCTGAGACCTTCCAACTGCAAGGTCTGTGCAGCTGGAAATCCTATCTGCTGATTTCAGCAAGAGGCAAATTGAATTGAATTGGAATTAATTGAAATTAATTGGAATTAATTGGAATTAATTGGAATTAATTGAATAATTGAAGGTCCCTCACACCTTCACCTGAAGCTGTTCCTTCCCCCTCACCTTTTGCAAGTCCAAAAGCCACTCTCAGCTCTCAGCCTGGATTCACGTTGTTAGACTCTAAAATCACTCCAAATGTTAATTCCAGGGTTTGAGTCTTGCTTGTCCTGCCTCTCCTCCCGGGATGGGGCTGGCTGGGAGTGCAGGAAACCCATCCTGGCCTGGAGGCTCCTCTCAGCCTCTCTGGAACCATCTCACCAACACCCACCAGGTGATTTTAGAGGTCTCCTCGAACCCAAATCATCCCAAGTTGTCTCTGCAAAGGCTCCTGTTGGATAATTCCGTGTTAAAGAGATGCAGATTCCCATTATCCCATTTTAAGTGCAGGGAATAACACTGGTCCTATCAGTATTATTAAAACACAAAACCCCCAAACCTGTCTGAGCTCCCCCCAAAATTCCAGTGGGTCATCTTTCTTTAACACCTCATTTATTTACCATTGTTTTATTCCTCTCCAATTAACTCTGATCCCTCACTTGATTTCACTTTTTAATTCTCTTATTCCTTTTTTTTTTTTTTTATTTAATAACTTATATTCTTACTAATTGACCAAGGAACTCGGGGGTAGGAGTATTTTATTATTTTATTTTTTTTTTAATAATCCATTTTATTGCTGTTCCTCATTTCTTATTCTCTTACTGTCCTGGCTCTCTGATGTAACCCAGGAATGGATTTTCTCATTTCCAGTCCCCCTGCTCGCAGCCAAAAAATTCATAAATCTGAGCAGGAAAATTAAAACAGCAATAATAATAAAGATAATAGTAATAATAATAATAAGAAGAGTGGATAAAGATGAAACTGTAGCAGTCTGAAGGCAGAGAAATGACCATTAACACCAGGGAGCTGTGAGAGCTCCTGTGGTGCCATGGATTGATCCAGAGGTCTGTAAACTTGATCATCCTCTGTTGGACTCTGGAGGAGCCTTTATTTATTAAATTATTTATTAAAGCCTCCAAATTTTAGGCACTTGAGCTCTGCTCAGTAGTCAAGTCCTCCAAGACCTGCTGGGAGAGGTTTGGGTGTCCAAGGGACAGGAGGAGAGGGAACTGTGCCAGGGGAGGTTTAGGTTGGATATTGGGGAAAATTTCCTCATGGAAAGGGTTGTCCATCCCTGGCACAGCTGCCCAGGGCAGGGGTGGATCCCCATCCCTGGAGGGATTTCAAATCCCCGTGGATGTGGCACTTGGGGACAGGGGTCAGTGGTGGCCTTGGCAGTGCTGGGGGAACGGTTGGACTGGATGATCTCAAAGAGCTTTTCCAACCTAAACGAATAAAATCCCCAAAACTTCAACCTCAAACTTGCTGTGAAATTCTTCATTTCAAACACAAGTTCTTTGCCTTCCTGTGCAGCTCTTGCTGTGATAACACAACTGCATCCCCCTCATGCCAGGATAGTGAAGAACAGCCACTGGAATAACTTCTGGAATGAGATTCCACACTGGGATGGATGATCAAGTGTCTGGGTATCCACCTAAGGATTTGGGAGATGGATGTTCTCTCAGGGCAGGAGAATTCCCATTTTCAGCCAAGACAATCCCCCTCCCATCCTCTACCCCTTGGCCAGTTTGGTGCCCCTGTCCCGGGGGACACAAAGGTCAGGTGGGATCACGGTGGGAAAAGCAGGACCAAAGGGTTAATCCATCTTTTCTCTTGGCACCTGAAGCCTGTCCAAAACAGTGGTGGAACAGGGAAGAACCCTCCTTTCTCTGAGATAAAAGGCAAACAAGCTGAGCCTCTTCCAAGCACCTTCCCTGCTCCCAACAGAAGAGCAATCCCATCCCAGCCAGAAGGATGGCACCAATCCCACACATCCAGCAGCTGTTTTTCCCGAGGCTGGGAGGCAGCAATCCATCAAAATTAACGCTGTGTGAATGCCTGGGGGAAGGGATCCTCACTGCCCACAAAAATGGGAAGAGGGAAGGGGAACACTCGGCTGGAGAGAAGAAGGGGATGAGGGAAAAAGGGGGGGATTCACCTCCCTTCTTAATCAGGGTTTGGGAATATCCGTGTTTAACTCCCTGCTGTGCCACAGGTTGGCTGTGTTAACATGGATCAGAGTTTTAGGGATGATGGAGCAGCTCTTGCTCTTCCTCGGGACATCCCAAAGCCCCTGACTGACCTTCCCTGTCACCCTGAGGTTGGGGACAAGCTGCTCTGCCAGGCAAGGGGGACAAAGGGAAAATCTATTTCCCCACTGAGGGAGTTGGATCTGAGTCAGGAGTTCTGGTATTGAATTACAGTCTGGAAAAGGGACAGTGTTTCCACCAAAAATAGACCCAGTTCTCCTTTGCCACGATGGGGTTGGTGCCATTCCCTCTTTTCTGGGGCACTGCCAGAGTCACTGGCTGGCTCTGGATCCACCAGGAGTGATTCTGGAGGGAGAAAATGGGAGTCTCCCAAGGTGATTGATGTGACAGCCCCCAGGGAATGGCTGGAGCTGTGTCAGGGCAGGCTCAGGGTGGATCTCAGCAGAAGGTTCTTCCCCCAGAGGGTGGTTGGCACTGCCCAGGCTCCCCAGGGCAGTGGGCACAGCCCCAAGGCTGCCAGAGCTCCAGGAGGGTTTGGAGAGGGTGGGATTTTGGGGTGTCTGTGCAGGGCCAGGGGTTGGACTGGATGGTCCTTGGGGGTCCCTTCCAGCTCAGGAGATTCTGTGGTTCTGTGTGAGAGGACCTGGATGGTTTCACTGCCATCCCGTTCAGGGAGATTTTCCTTCACCTCCTTCCATCCCCAAACCAATGCTGGGATGGGACCTCACCCTTAATTAAGGTGCCACCAGACCTGTGTGAAGCCAAGCAGGGGCTGAGGCTTGTTCCCATGGGAGCTGTTTCACCCCAGAATCCCAGAATATGCTGAGCTGGAAGGGACCCTCAAGGACCATCCAGTCCAACCCCTGGCCCTGCACAGACACCTCAACAATCCCACCCTGTGTCCCAGAGGATCATCCCAACCCTCCTGCAGCTCTGGCAGCCTTGGGGCTGTGCCCACTGCCCTGGGGAGCCTGGGCAGTGCCAACCACCCTCTGGGGGAAGAACCTTCTGCTGAGATCCACCCTGAGCCTGCCCTGGCACAGCTCCAGCCATTGCCTGGGGGCTGTCCCTGTCACAGAGAGCAGAGCTCGGTGTCAACCCCTCCACAGCAAATCAGAGCAAGAAAGTCTCTCTGTGTCCTTTCTTCAGACAAATCCACGACTCTGAATCTCTTTTTTTCCCCCCACTTTCACTCTGGTTATTTCTCTCCCTTCTGAACCTCAGCAGAACGTTCCCTGCTCCGCTTCCCTGCAGGGTCTCAGACATTTCAAAGCTCTCTCTCCGGACGGAGCCTGAGCAAACAACGCCGATGATCCGAGTCCTTCTCCGCAAAGAAAGAGGGAATTGCGCTTCCCGGCTCTCCGCGTGCGGTGCGAGAGGGATCCCTGCAGAGCAAGCTTTGCAAATGAATTTTGCAAAAGGCACCTCCCACGCTGGCAGCGCTTCCCGGCCCTTCCCGAGCCTCCCTCCCACGGTGGCATCGCTTCCCTAATCCCCTTCAGCAGCGTGGGCAGCAGCGAACCCCCCTTCTGCTTCCCCTGCTTCTTCTGCCGGGACGGAGGGGGCTTCTCAGTCTTCCCATGGCCGGCAGGATTTGGAAGGTTGAGACAGTTTTTGTGAACAACAGGGGTTTTTTCCTCGGAAAACCCAGGGATGCTCAGCTTTGCTGTTCCTGCACAGCAAGAGAACCCTCATCCA
>NW_020957489.1:14216-15504 GCF_003031625.1 Empidonax traillii | reverse complement strand
TTCCCAAACCTTCCCAAACCTTCCCTTCCCAAACCTTCCCTTCCCAAACCTTCCCAAACCTTCCCAAACCTTCCTTTCCCTTCCCAAACCTTCCTTTCCCAAATCTTCCCTTCCCAAACATTCCCAAACCTTCTCTTTCCCTTTCTTTTCCTTTCCTTCCCATAGATTTTTCTACCTATAAAATACAGAACAACTAAGGTTGGAAAACACCTCCCAGTTAATCATCAAATCCAACCCTTAAGCCAGCACTGCCAAGGCCACCACTGACCCCCAGTGCCACATCCACACCTTTGGAACCCCTCCAGGGGGGTGGGAACTCCATCCCTTCCCCTGTTCCAAGCCATGCTGGTGTGATAAGCACAGATCAAACCCGACAGCAGGGATTTGATGAGCAAAAAACAACGACTTAGGGGGGGTGTCTTTTCATCCTTCCCCACGAGCCTGGATGTGGCTCTGGGCAGCAGAACCCTTCCCTCTGCCATGGAGGATGGAGCAGCCCATGAAGCACCCCCCGAGGAACCCCCCCGGTGAATCCCCCTCTCCCTGCAGGGTGGGGTATCCCTGGATCAGCCAGGGTGGGATAAAAACCCCCAACCCCCCCTCCCTGTAACACTCCAGCCCTGGAGCTGCAGCTCAGGGGCGCAGCCAGGACTTTCACTT
Organism: Empidonax traillii; assembly: GCF_003031625.1. Lineage (NCBI taxonomy): Eukaryota > Metazoa > Chordata > Aves > Passeriformes > Tyrannidae > Empidonax > Empidonax traillii. The sequence goes on along the minus strand of NW_020957489.1, from coordinate 14,844 downwards.
TAAAATAGGGATTTGGGGTTCTTGAACAGCTCAAGTGCCAAGGCAACGAGGCACAGGCTTGTTGCCCAGGGGTATTTTTATTAATTAGGGGGGGAGAAAATAAGGGAACTTGGCAACAAGTTCAAAAAGAGAACCACACAGACTGGACTAAAATATTCCAGCCCAGACTGAACCACAACACTTGAGTCCAAACCCAACCCCTGCAGCTCCCAAAGCCACCCAGAGCATCAGGAAAGGAGCAGAGAAAGAGGAGCAGAGGGAGCAGGAAGAGAGGAGGAGAAAGAGGGAGAGACAGATCCTGGAGCTGCCACTGGGACCTTGTAGAAAAGCAGGGTCAGGGGCTGCAGGACTGTGTTGTGTTCCAGTTTTCCCAGGCTTTTTTGGGACTGGCAGCTGCTCCAGGGCTTCTCCACGTGTATTCCAGAAGCTGCCATGGGGGATACGACCCCACCCGACCTCTGGAGGTTCCACCCATCCTTTCCCCCTCCCCACACTCTCACAGCAGGTGGTTGATTCAACCCAACGAGATGCGAATCCAGACTCCAACACACACGCCCAGAGCAAAATCAACAACCGGTTTCCAGGCTGGAAACCTCGGCGTTTTCCCAAGAAACCCTCCCCTAATTCC
>NW_020957489.1:8194-11677 GCF_003031625.1 Empidonax traillii | reverse complement strand
GGAAGGGGCTGGAGCAGCAGGAGGGGCTGAGGGAGCTGGGGGGGCTCAGCCTGGAGAAAAGGAGGCTCAGGGGGGACCTTCTGGCTCTGCAATCCCTGACAGGAGGGGGGAGCCGGGGGGGGTCGGGCTCTGCTCCCAGGGAACAGGGACAGGAGGAGAGGGAACGGCCTCCAGCTGGGCCAGGGGAGGTTCAGGTTGGATAATGGGGAAATTTCTCCCTGGAAAGGGTGGTCAGGCCTTGGAAAGGGCTGCCCAGCGAGGTTTGGAGTGCCCAGCCCTGGAGGTGTCCAAGGAATGACAGGATGCCCCAACAGCAGCCAAGTGCCCCTGACCCCTCTGGCTTTGTTGACCAGCAAGAAGTTCAGGAGGTGGACTTTGAGACCGTGTGGGGCTTGGTCCAACCACCTGCTGTGATCCAAAGTGATTGTCTGGATAAAAGGAGGGTCTGGCACGTGTGACAGGCACTCAGCCCCTCTTTGGTGACCCCTGAGCACCTCAGAGCTTCCTCACCTCTGTTTCCAGCAGGTGCTTTGCCTCCAGTGCTGAAGATTTCAGCTGGTTTGGGCTCCATCCCACAAATCATCACACTCTGCTTCCCCAAGTGGATGGTGTTCCTTTGGAACAGAGTTTTCCAAGCAGAGTTTGACCATCAGCTTCTCCAGTCATTCGCTGATTAAAGGTCTCAGCTCCAGTCCCTCCCCAGTCCCCTCAGCCCCTCCACTCCCCACCCTGGCGAGGAGGGAACCAGAAACTGGGAACCAGCTGCCACAATTCCCCCTTTTCCCTCATTTCTGCCCTCAGGAAGATGCTGCAGTGCCTCGGAAAATCCTTTGGCTCTGCTGCCACCATCCTGGCAGGGAAATAACACCTTTTGGGGATGAGAGGAAAGTAAGGAAAAGTGGAATTTTCTGTCCCCTTGTCTCTCCCTGCACTGGGAACAGCTCCTGGGAGCTGCCCCCAGCTCTGGCTGCAGCAGAAGGACCAATTTATTAAAAAATAAATTAAAAAAAAAAATCTGTAATCCCCCGAGACAAATTCCAGAGAGGGTCAAACTCCTTTCTGAGGATGAAATGGGAGGTTTTAGGATCACTCAGCCTTATTCTCCCCAGCTCCCCGTGGTGTCCTTTGCATCCTAAATCCTGATTTACTGTGCAATTCGTGCTCTCTCTCCACCAACATCAGGAACAAACCAACTTTGGAATATCTTTTCCCAGCCAGAATTGTTGGGTTTGGGGTGAACCTTTGGCCAGGGGAATTCAGGGACCCTGATCCTTGCAGAGGGGGCAAAGCATCCAAACCTGGCTGAGGAGATGACGGAGGTTTTCTGCTGTTCTCCCGGGAATACTCATTTTCTTTCTGATGGAAAAGGGCATTTTGAGCAGGGAATTCCACGAGGCTTCTCCTTGGCTTTCCTCAAGTCACTTCCAGCAGCAGAACTGAAGAGTCTCTGGTTTATGGAGAGAGAGGCAATTGCTCCTCCAAGGGAATGATCACCTGGAGAGAACCTTCCTGTACCTTTTTCTGGGAATATGATTGATTTTTTTTGTATTTTGGGGTGTTTGTGTGTGTTTTTTTTTTTTTCTTAAAAGTGGTGCTTTATCTGTTGCTTGAGACAGGAGTTGATGTCCCTTGAAGAATCACAGAGGGGGTTGATCTGGACTCTGCAGATGGTCAAACACTGGAGCAGGGGAGAGGTGGCTGATATCCCAAACCTGGCAGGTGTGGATGATGCCCTTAACAATGGGATTTAACTTTGGGTCAGGCAGTGACACAAGAGGGTCTTTGTAGGTGCCTTGCAAGTGAAAACTTCCCTTCCTAAACCTTTCCAAACCTTTCCTTCCCTTCCCAAACCTCCAGTGCAGGTGGAGGGGCACTGGAGCCCCTCCCATCCCAGGGATCTCCATTTCCATCCTGCAGCCCCACTCGTGGATCCTGCCAGCTCGTTGTCCTTCAGCGTGGGACAGTTGATGTTTGGGAAAAGGGGGGAGGATTTTCTTCCTGGGATCAGCTTTGCCAGGAGGGAGGTTCAAGCAGCAAACTGAGCTCTAAGAGCAGCCTGGGAGGACACTTTTCACTCACTTTTTGGACTCCCTTCCTTTTGCTTTATCTATTTGTTTTCATCTCCCCTTTTCTATTGTTTAATTTGTTTTATCTCCCCTTTCCACCCCCCCTGCAGTGCTCCCAGCCTCCTCATTCCTCCTTTTTCTTCCCCCTTTTCTTATTCAAGCCTTCCAAGGCCCCTTTGGCTGAGGGATGGGGGTGGGGAGGGCGGACAATCCCAAGGAAACTTCCCCCTTCTTTATTTCCGAGCTGGCTCAGAAAAGCAGCAGGGGCGGAGAGGGAGGAAAACCACAGGGCATTAAAAACCCTGGAATGTTCTCCTGCTGCTTTCCCTGAGTGCCAGGGGAGCCTTATCTGGCCTTGCACACAAGGCAAGAGGACTGGAGCCTCGTGGAGTGTAATGAGGAACACGGAGCCCGACGGAGAAACCGTTTGCTCGTGGCATTTAATTAAAGATGGAAATTTATGAACGGCCCTGAAATCCTCAAATTAAAAGGCTGGCATGAATTTTGATTTTTTTTTTTAATTTTAATTTCCTCCACGGGCTTCCCCTCCATTTTCCCTCGTTCTCCTTCCCTTTAATCAAGGAGGTGGCGCTTGGGGATGGCCGAGTGGCTGCGGGACACGGGAGGTGTTTCCATTCCCTGCACATCCCGCTGCTGATCCAAGGAAAGGGCAGGTGGGAGGTGCATTTTTGCTGCAGGGAATGTCCAGTGCAGAGGGCAAGGTCTCAGCTGGAGGACTGGAGCTCGGTGTGGTGGCACCACGGCCGCGGAGGTCTGGTGTGAGCGGTGCCTTCCGATTTCATCCCCATTCCGGTGGGAACCTGCCCATCCACGATCCCAGCCTGCCTCTGGAAGGGCTGGAATTGCCCTGGGATCTGTGCTGTTCCTCAGGGATAGCACAGCCAGGTCACCTCTCATACCTGGTGCCAACCCCCAGCAGAGACATAGAGATGAAAACCCTTCAGGCAGGGGGTTCCAAAGGAAACCTTCCAGGGAAGGAGTTCCAAAGGAAACCCTCCAGAGAGGGATTCCAAAGGAAACATTCTAGGGAAGATGTTCCACAGAAAACCTTCCAGGGAGGGGGTTCCAAAGAAAATCTTCTAGGGAAGGAATTCCAAAGAGAATCCTCCAGGGAAGGAGTTCCAAAGAGAATCCTCCAGGGAAGGAGTTCCAAAGAGAATCCTCCAGGGAAGGAGTTCCAAAGAGAACCCTCCAGGGAAGGAGTTCCAAAGAGAACCCTCCAGGGAAGGAGTTCCAAAGAGAACCCTCCAGGGAAGGAGTTCCAAAGAGAACCCTCCAGGGAAGGAGTTCCAAAGAGAATCCTCCAGGGAAGGAGTTCCAAAGAGAATCCTCCAGGGAAGGAGTTCCAAAGAGAATCCTCCAGGGAAGGAGTTCCAAAGAGAATCCTCCAGGGAAG
>NW_020957489.1:4195-7533 GCF_003031625.1 Empidonax traillii | reverse complement strand
AGGAGTTCCAAAGAGAATCCTCCAGGGAAGGAGTTCCAAAGAGAATCCTCCAGGGAAGGAGTTCCAAAGAGAATCCTCCAGGGAAGGAGTTCCAAAGAGAATCCTCCAGGGAAGGAGTTCCAAAGAGAATCCTCCAGGGAAGGAGTTCCATGGGAACCTGTGACAACCCAAAATGACACTGAGTTCCAGGGTGGACATGGAAAAGGAAAAAGCTGGGTGGGAGAAGGTGAATTCAGGGAGGAAAAGGCTGATGTGTTGATGCTGGGACGAGCCAGGAATGAGATGTGTCCATGAATACCCTGGCAGGTTTTCTTTTCTTTCCGTGTCTCTAAGGTTTAGGTTGGAAATTAGGGAAAATTCCTGCCTGGAAAGGGTTGTCCAGCCCTGGCACAGCTGCCCAGGGCAGGGGTGGAGTCCCCATCCCTGGAGGGATTTCAAATCCCTGTGGATGTGGCACTTGGGGACAGGGGTCAGTGCTCCTGATGGGACACTGCCACAGAAGATGCATTTTTTTTTTTCCCCATCTTTTCTGTTGGAGAGCACGGGCTCTGGGAAGGGTTGAATTCACCAGTGACTTATCCAGAGGCTTTCATGCTCCATTGACTTCGTTGCCACCTTTTGGAGATCGGGATGACAGTGCTCAGGGCTGGTTGTCTGCGTTGGGATGACACAGGAATCCTCAGTGTTCCAGCCAAGGCACAGCTCAGCTGGTTTATTATGTTTATTTTTTTTTTATTTTTTTTTCCCCTCATGAGATGTTCTTTCCCCGTGGAAAAGGCAGGGTGGACTGAGCTGTTCCAACGGACACGTGGAAATTCCTGGCTGTGGGAAGCTGTGGCATCCCTGTGGTATCTTCTCCCTTCTGCTCTTCCCACCTGAGCCCACGTTCCCAGCAAGGGGGGGAGGGAATTCTGTGCCTCCCAGTGCAGCCCCCTGGAGGTGTGGCATCCCTGGGATAACAGGGACATGGAGTGGGATCTGGCTGACTGCAGCAGGGATTCTCAGGGGATGGCCTGGCAGCACCGTGAGCTCTTTCATAAATCGGTTTTATTACTCCTTGGCTGAAAAAAATATCTGCTACCAGCAAAAAAGTTTGCTTTGGCAGCACAGAACTGGAGTCAGGGGGAGAACTGGAGGAGCAAAAAGCAAATTTAGGAGGGAATTTTGGGGCGAATTTCAGGAGTGAGGCAAAAGCCACGACACAGCAGACAGGCTTGGGTGCTTTAATTTGGGGGGGGAATGCAGTCAGGCAAAACCTCTGGCACACCCAGACGTGGAATACAGCCCAAATGCCGCTGGGCTTTCCCATTTTCCCCCCTGTTTTCCAATCAGAGCAGTGGAACCAAGCCAGCTGCAGATGTTTTTGAAGCCCAGAACCAAGCAAGGAGAAGAGCAGGGCTCGGGTTCCCTCCCCCCAAACGTCACCCTCCGGGGTCTCAGTGCTCGCTCTGGGAGAGCAAAGATTCCCAAAGCTCCCAGGGATGATGGGAAGAGGGTTTTTGTGAGGCAGGGACGGTGCCCACCCTGGGCAGCCTCCAGCTGAGGAGAGCAGAGCACAGCCAGGAGATCTGAGCAGGGAACACAGCGAAGTTTTCTGAACAAATCGCATTTTTCTCCGTAACACTCTTCCAGCTGAACTAAATTCAGGATCTCTGCAGGTCTGGATCTTGAATATCAGGCTGGAAACACTTTCTCTGCCCTTTCTAAAATATCAACCTCCCCTCCCCAAACCTACATGTGGCTCTCAGAGAGCAAATATTGTCTCACATCATTCCCTCCACATAAAACATCTTCGCTCAGTCAGGCCCTTTTCATCCTCCCCTGAGCAGTTCATTTTCCTTCCAGAGCTCTTGCTGCTTCTGTTTGCTTGGAGAATTCCTGGATGGTGCCATCAGGGGGGGAGGAATGACACTGCTCCCATCCCATGAACTCAGAGCAGGGGAACATTCAGGACACTCTGCCAGGCCAGGCTTTGTTGGACTTTGCAACTTCTCCATCTCCATCCAGGAGCTGGATCTCGCCATTCCCACGTGTTCCCGCTGTGCTGCTGTTGGATTTCCCTTCTCACCGCTGCCCCGAAGGGTCTGCTCCCAGAGTGACTCCCTGGCACGTGCTGGAGCTGAGGAGAAGCTCAGGATTTTGGCTTTGTGACACGTGGAGCGTCTCCCTCTCTCCTGCTCGGAGCGCTTTGTCCCATCACAAAAATCTCAAAACACCTCGGGGAAACAGCGGGATGTTCCAAGCAGGACCCACCTCGGCCTGCAGGAAAGCAAGGAGGGTTTATCCCAGGCTCAGATGAGCTGAAGACACCTGTTAGTCCAGGTTTGGTGCTGGACAAACATCCCCTCGTGGTCCAGGCGGTACCATCCCACCTGCCCGGCCGGTGACCCCCACGATCCCTCTGCACCAAATTCTTCCCCTTTTAAACCTTTTGGTTTTGCCTTTTCTTCCATTCCCACAAAGTCCCTTCTCCTCCTGCTCTGGTTCCCCCAGCAGACGTGCTGGAGCCAGGAATGAGAGGACAGAGGGAAGGACACGATAAAGGGCAAGGTCTGGGGGCACCTCAGGGAGGTGGGACGGGAAAAATTTGGGGAAGCCACCTCTGGAAAAGCCGTCACAGCTTCAGGGGGTGAGGGCTGAGGAGGAGGATGGCTGGTGGGACTGAAGAAACCACAGGTTCAGGGTGATCCTCCCCCCAAAACCTCCTCCAAACCCTTAATCCGGCCTTGGGAATGACTCTGTGTGAAAACAGCCAAACTGGGATGAATTTTTTCCTCTTTCTCCGGTTTTTTCCCAACCTTGCCAGGGCTGCTCTGGAGCTGCAGACTCTTCCTGAGATGAGGAGTGAGATGCTGAGGGCTGAGCTGCTGAAAACAAGTCCTGTCTCCCTGCTGGGTTGGTTTACTCCAAGCTAAGCTAAGCTTAGTGGCTCTTAAAATGTTATAGATGCTCCCCTGAGAGTTTTGGGGAATTCCTGTGGGAATTCATGGCAAGAAAAGTCAAAAATCTCAACTGCTGGAGGTCCATCCACCCTGCTCCCAAACCCACTTGTGAATTTACCTGTTTTTAAGGTAGTCTTTTAATTTTGAAAAGTGAACTTCAGTAGGATGAAAAAAAAAATCACCTTTTTTTTTTATGTTTCTCTCCAAGGAAAAAAAAAAAAAGCTTTCAGTGCTTGCAGCAAAGAGAAGGTGGCAGAGTTGCTAATTCTGAAGCTGTCAGCTCATTTGTTCCTGTGGCAGCTGGAGCAAACCAAAGTGACAAAGGATCTGGGAACGCTGGGGCTGAGAGAGCTGTGCCCGAGCCAGCCCTTCTTATCTGCCTTAATAATATTTATG
>NW_020957489.1:0-2732 GCF_003031625.1 Empidonax traillii | reverse complement strand
AGGAGGGAGAAGGAGAAGGAGGGAGAAGGAGAAGGAGGGAGAAGGAGAAGGAGGGAGAAGGAGAAGGAGGGAGAAGGAGAAGGAGGGAGAAGGAGAAGGAGGGAGAAGGAGAAGGAGGGAGAAGGAGAAAGAAGGAGAAGGAGAAAGAAGGAGAAGGAGAAAGAAGGAGAAGGAGAAAGAAGGAGGAGAAGAGAAGGAGCTGCTGGGTGACACTGGCAGGGTTCACCCTTCCAACTCCCTGCCCTGATTTTCAGCAACCTGCTGACGTCAGGCCAGGTCAGACAAAGCTTCTGAACTGAGCAGGAGTCCCTGTGACAGCCCTGGAGTTCATTGTCACGCGGGGAACGAGGCCAGAGCTTCCCACGGTGGGTCAGGGAGCGGCGGGAATCAAAGGCAGCCGTGCCCGTGGGGAGCCTGGCAGGCACCAAATCCACCCTTTGAGGAGTATTTTAGGACTTCAAGGGTGGAAACAGAGCATCCTGTGCTCCCAGAGCTGAGGGCTCACCCCAGGTGCCACACACAAGGTGGAAGGGTGACCTTGTCCCTGCCTGAAGAGACACAAGAGGTGTCTTCTCTCCCCAGACCCCAATTTGCAGCTGACACTGGAAAACCAGGATGGCCACAGTGAAATTCTGGGGGTGGCCACAGGTTTTTTTTAAGGTCCTTTCCAACCCAAACCATTCCATGATTCTGGGATTAGAAGTTTGCTCAGATCAAGAAATAACAAGGAATATCTCCCAGCGACCAGGAAATAAACCCTCAGAGGAAAATCAGTCATCAGAGATCCAGATTGTAGATCCATGTAGATCCAGACCCCACAAATGTCCACAAGGATCAAACTCAGGATGATCCAACAGCATTTCCCTCCTGCCACAGAGGACAAAACCCCCTGGCAGATGCAAATCCAAGCAAAGGAGGTGGTTCTTATTTCCCAGCTGAGCTGCAAAGCTCCTCAACTCCCAGGGTGCCACGAACAGGGGTCAGAAAGGGCCAGAGGGAAACGTGTCCAGAGGAATTCAACACAAAAAGACATCTCTGCCCCTGCAGGGAAGGTGAAGGTGCTGCTGGGATTGACAGTCTTGGGTGGTGCTTTCCCAGCCAGGAGCTGCAGTGTCTCTGTGTCTGCTGTGACAGCCCTAAGGGCCGTTCTCAGCTCGGGTTTGATCTCCCTCCTGATTCTTCTGCTGGTCAAAGGCCTGGATGGATTGTGGGGGATAATCAGCAACACCCCTTTCCCATGGAAAACAAGCTGGGAATTGGGCCTGAGCTGGCTCTGCTGGAGTTCCCACTGGCACGGGGGCACAGCCACATCCCTGCCCTCCCCTTGGCATCCCAAAATCCTTCCATTCCCAGCTCAGTCTGTCCAGGAGCCCCCATTCTGCTGCCCCAGTGGACAGTGGAGCCCCCCTTTTGCTCTGAGAGCTTCGGGCAGCAGGAGATGCCTGCTCAGGGCACTGCTTTAACACTGGTAAAAACCATCTGGGAATTTCCATGGAGATTGGGAAGCCTTTTCTGCAGGACACACCTCTTGCTGTCCAGGTTTATGAGCCTGGCCATGGAAATCGCAGCCATTCCCCAGATCCAGCTGTTGACACTTCCCTGGACATCCTTGGGCTGCTTCCCTCTGATCCTACGGTCCAAATGCCACCCTGGCACCTCCTTCTGCTCATTCCTGGAACCTCCTTCTTCCTCTCCCTGGAGCCTCCTTCTGCTTCTCCTTGGAACTTGCTTCTCCTTCTCCCTGGCACCTCCTTCTCCCTGGAACCTCCCACTTCTCCCACGCTTTCTGAGGACCTGGGTCCCAAATTTGGGCTCCATCCTCACTCACCTCAAAGCCCAGGGTGGAAAGGGCACTTTTCTGTGCCATTTTGCCCCCAGAACGTTGTTTGCTTCCAGCTCCTTCCAGATCAGGATTTATTCATCCACCCAGGAGTTGTTCAGAGCCCCTGAGAGAGGGAGTTGTGCCCTGCTCTTCCTGCTAATCCAACTTGTCCTCACAGCAGAGATCGTAACCAGAAATGACAAACCAGAATCTGGATGAAGTCATGGCTTCATTTCCAAGTCTTCTTTTCTTGGGATGCCCAAGATCCATAAACTTAGACCCTGGAAAACGTTAATTGCAAGTGGGGCGTTTTCCACCCCACAAACCTGTGGGGAAAAACCGGTTTGGGTAATTTGAAGACCTTCAGAGTGACCCATGGAAAGGCTCAGGCAGGCCCCTGGCACTTCCTTCCTCCTCTTCTTCCCTGCTCAGCTTTTCCCAGGCTGCTCCAGCTGGTCTCATTCCCTGGAAACCAGTGGGATGTGAGTGGTCTTGACAACCTGGGAGACACCAGTCCAAGGTGGGAGGGGAGCAGGGGGAGGGCAGGGATGTGAAACAGCTGAGGGGAGAGATGTGTTCCCTCTACTGTGCTGCAGAAGGGATCTGGGGCTGGATCTGATTCCATCTGGCAGCTCCTCCTGCCTCCTTCCAAACCCTCAAGGAATCAGGGAGTGCTCAGCCTGCTCTCCAAGAAGGATATTTTGGCAGCTGCTTGGCCTCAAAGCACTAAAGGTCCCTTTCTCCCCTCTGGATGGCAACAAACTCTGACTTTTGGAGTGACAGGAGGGAATCAGAATCTCTCCTTCAGCCAGAAGAGCCTGGAAAAGCTCTCACAGTGACTCTGGAGCCCCCCAGGGATCCCTTGGGAATGGCAGCACTGCTGGTTGCACTGCCAGCAGTGTCCCTGCCA
>NW_020957488.1:33523-37475 GCF_003031625.1 Empidonax traillii | reverse complement strand
CCAACTCATCGAGCGTGCAGGGCAGAGCTGACTCTGCAGGAGGGGCGGATTCCCCCGTGCTCCAGGCACAGCATGATGGTGTTTTTGGAGATGACACGGGGGCTTCTCACAGCAACCCCTTGACAATGACTAAACAAACAAATCAGCAACGTTTCCCGTGCTAACCAGTGTTTCCCAGTGCTTCTTTCACCACATACTGGCACTCAGATGCTGCCACTTCTTCTCCTTCCCCTTCAGATCCGCCGTCGCAGCTCAAACCAGAGGGCTAAAGGGGCTTTTCCTCCCAGCCCTCATCCCCCATGGCCTCTGGCATCAGAGGAGTCAGCCCGTGCTACTTTCATGAGGTTTTGGCCTGCAACACCTAAATTTCCACTGCTGGTTGTACGTCCAGACTGAGAGCTGATCCACGAGGAGGATTATGCCTTAAGGCTGGAAGATGAGCAGTGCGTGCCCTGCCCCAAAATGATGCCAGAAAAACGCAGTGTAGTAGAGTTAGGCTGGGGTATTCCAGGCCTGGGATTGTCGTTTCCTCTGATGTCTTTAGGGCAGGAGATCTGTGTCCTCCTCCCCCAGCCCCAGACAGGACAGACCCTGGTGAATCGCTGCTGCTCTCACGGTGAATTCAGACCTGAGGTCACCCCTGAACCCTCAGACTGGGCACAGGAGCATAAATCCAAGTTTTGCATTTGGGGAGAGCGACTTCTTATGCAGGCAGATAGAGATAGGACAAGGGGGAGAGGTTTAAAATCAAAGGAGGGGAGATTAGATTGGAAAATAGGAAGAAATTCCTGGCTGTGAGGGTGGGGAGGCCCTGGCACAGGTTGCCCAGAGGAACTGTGGCTGCCCCATTCCTGGAAGCGTTTCAGGCCAGGTTGGATGGGGCTTGGAGCAACCTGGGACAGTGGAAGGGTGTTGGAATGAGATGGGCTTTAAGGTCCCTTCCAACCCAAGCCATTCTGGTATTCTGTGATTTTAAACATCTGCCTCATCCAATTTGGAAATACAGACCCACATAGATTTATAATGTTTACTTTTTATTTTTAATTTTCTTATATTTCTTCTTTTTTTTTTTCTTTTTTTTTTTTTTTTTTTTTTTTTTTTTTTTTTTTTTTTTCCTTTTTTTTTTTTTATTTATTTTTGTCAGGGCTTTTTCTGCAGCTCCACTTCACCACCCAAGGTAAGGAAATCATTAGCATGCCAGTGGCCGATTCCCACACTCTGTGTTTAGGAACAAATGGAAGGGATGTTGTGTTTAATTATCTCAGCCTGCTTACCATGATATTTTCGCTAATATTTGGGTTTAATGAGCTGGGAAATCTGGGCCACTGTGTGCTGGTGGATATACTCATCCTTTCTCCAGCTAAATATGTTATCAGATCGCTTTGACGGGGATGAGCAACGGCTTCCTTTGAACTCGGGAATCGTCAAGATTCACTAATTTGCTTAGACCACCTGCTTGGCTAATGTTACCACAGGCCTCTTGTTTTCTCTCTGAAATGGTAAACAGAAATGCAGAGGATGCCTAAATGTTGCTGTTCCAACCCTGGAGAAGAGGAGGCTGAGGGGGAGACCACATGGAGGGTGCAGCTTCCTCACAGGGGGAAGCAGAGGGGCAGCACCGATCTCCGCTCTCTGTGACAGGACCTGAGGGAACAACTGGGGTGGTGCCAGGGGAGGTTTTAGCTGGATATTAGGAAAAAGTTCTTCCCCAAAAGGGTGGTTGGCACTGAACAGGCTCCCAAGGCAGTAGGCACAGCCCCAAAGCTGCCAGAGCTCCAGGAGTGTTTGGACAAGGCTCTCAGGGGCAGGGTGGGATTGTTGGGGTGTCTGGAACTGATGGTCCTTGTGGGTCCTTTCCAACACAGGATATTCTGTGATTCCATGACCCACCCTGGCACAACATCAGGTCTGCCCCAGCCATCAAACAGCCTCCACTTTTTACCCCAAAACTTGCAGCCCTGCAGGAACGCTCCAGCTGGATCCACGAAGATCCAGAGGTCCCCCGGGAATTCCCATATAAAACAGAGTTATCCCGCTTCCCAACTCACTCTGCCCTGTGTTTGTGCACGGGGTGTCTTTGCTCCCAAGACACGGGGTCTGCACATTGGATGCTCCATCCACAGGGAAGAGGGTTGGCCGTGGGGGTGTTGGTGAGTCCCCCCCCACTTGCAGCCAGGAAAGGAGATTTTCTTCCAGCCAGGAAGGAGGAGCTTTCCATCACACTGATCTGCACGGGCACACACCCTGCAAGGCAGGGAATGCAGCAAGGAATTTCTTCCACGGGTCACAGATCTATTTTTTAATTGCCATAGAAACCTTCCAAACATCCCGGCGTGTGCTGTGACGTCAGGGTCTCCGCTCCTCCACATCTGCTTCCCCGGGGACACTCCGGGGAATAGGAAACGTGTGGTCCTGAGTGGTGGGTGATTATTTTGGGGTCAATTAGCAGGCAGGCTCTTGGTGTCTCCTGGAGCACGGCACAGACTCTGGCTTCGGTCTTTTACTCTTCTCCATCCACCGCTCGCTGTTGTGGGGGGGTCCATCTCTCATCGACCTTCCCAGCCTTGCAGAGGGATGTGTTTGATGCTTCATCCCCAAGTATCCTTTCTGATTGCTGCCCTTGCCACTTCGGATGTGCAAAATGCAAAACCTGGGAGGCGTTTTTTGGCGAAGCCAGCCTGGCAACCCTTAAATTAGCAGCGTTTGAGTGTTGTGGAGCTCTGCCTGGAGCCCCTCGTGCCGATCACACCGGCGGTGGAAGGAGCCTCCCTCCTCATTCCCATACGGAGGGTGTATCCTCATGGCTCCATGGGCCACCCCACAGCACACCTGGATAGCGGGAGGACTGTCAGCACTTAGGTGAGGGGAAAGGGGCTCTTTGATGGAGCGTTTGTTAGGATGGAGCCGTAGGATGAGACAGATGGCCGGGGTTTGCTGGCAGGGAACTCCGCTCCTGTTTGTTTAATTAGTCACCAGACAGACTGAGAGCTAAAGGCAAACTCAGAGCTGGGGTGAGATGGACCATTTATGCTTGATGATCCTGCTCGGTGATCCTGCTCGGCATCCCGCTGTGGGATTGATGCTCCAGCACATGGGAATCGGGTGTTCCCGGTGGATTTGGGCGGCCTTTGTCTCCCCGCTAATATTTTTCCCCCAAAAGGGACAGGTTCAGGCAGATGGGTTGCTTTTAAAGCCAAAGGGAGCACAAACACCGAGTTTTCGTTTCTCCAGCACCCACCAGAGCACAGAGCTGCTTCTGGGAAACAAATTCCTAAAGGAGCTCCAAGAGAGCTGGAGAGGGAATTTGGCCAAGGGCACCAAGAGGGAATGGCTTTGAACTGCCAGATATTCCCTGCAAACCATTTTTATTCCAAATAAAAAGCCCACAGATAAAAGCACTTCACGCCTTTATTTATGCTTTGTAAAGCGTCTGATTCCACTCAGCATTTTGCCGTGTTCTTCCAAACGTGGGGAATTCTCTTTCCCCATTTTCCTTCTTGGATGTACCCGTAACGCTCATTCCTTCTAATGAGATGGGAATAAATGAAAAAAATTGGGAAAAAAAGAGAGAAACAGTGAAAAATAAATAAACGGAAATAAGTGAGAAATGGGAAAGGGAAATAAAGTCTACGTGGGAAATGGATAACCCCAAGCACGAATCCCGTCCTTCTCTGCACATGCAGTGCTTGGACGTGTACGTTTCAAACGCCTATTTAAAAAACGCCGCAAAAAAATAAAACAAAATAAAATTTCAAATATAATCGTTTTAAAATTTGCCATTTTTGCCCGGTGCCGCATTTCACCAGAGCTCAAAGCTGCGGGTTTCCCCCACCGCCGCCCCCCCCCCCAAAAAAAATCCCCCCCCTGCCATTACCCCGCAGGCCGCTAGAGGGCGGTTTCCTCCAGCGGGAAATCCGCAGGCCGTGGAGCGGGGCGGAGGGGGGGTGTGTGT
>NW_020957488.1:17998-28484 GCF_003031625.1 Empidonax traillii | reverse complement strand
TGGCAGTGGAGTCACACCAAGTCCTGAGCGGCAGCGTCATCGTCGAACCTTGTGCTACTCGTTACTCTTTGAATCCTGGTGTTTGCATAACTAATTTGGGCTCGATTCCCACCCGGGCTGGGGCCTGAGGTGGCTCCTGGTGTGTTTTCCTGGTGTTTGCTGGCTTGGAAATGGTGGCTCCCTGCTTGTAGGTGCCCCACCGGTGTCCCTGTTGATGTTGGGGAGGTGGTGGTGCTGGTGCACGAGGGACTGTGGGGTGATGGGGTTTGCACAGCCCTAATGGGCTGCAGGAGTGTGCTGTAAGGTGTGGGATGTTCCTGTTCCGTGGGGCACAGGTGAAATCCGTTGTCTGGGAAGGGATGTCACTGTGACTTCAGCAGTGCTGGGCTGATGTGCCGGAGCAAGTGTTGGAATTACACCGGGGAATTCCTTATGAGAAGTGAGTTGTTTTGCACATGCACATGCAGGACCTGCTGCTTGTCCCAACCCTGTGGGGAGGTGGGGAAACTGGAACGTTACTCCTGGTTTATGGTCATTCAGAGGAGGTGGCAGCCCTGCTGTTTTGATGTGTGGGGGATGAACACCATCCTTGGCAATATCATCACCGACAGTGTTGATCCCAAAGGGAGAGCAGAGCTTTGAGACCCTTGCTGGCTGGTGGAGCTGGGGCTCACGAGCTTTCAGGTGTGTGGAGCAGGCACAGAGGAAAACTCTTCTCAGTGAAGGTGTCCAGCTTGTTTCTTGCCTGGCAACAGGTCTGCCATATGGCAGATGAGGTGGGAAAACCTCAAGGAAGAAAAAAAAAAAAAAATTACTCTTTTTAACTAGTTAATTGCCACGGAGAAGCAGTTTGAAGCAGTTCTATCTTGTTTTTTTCCTCCAAGTGTGAAGGCGTTTTCACAATCACAGCCAAGCCCTCCTTGTTAGGACTGCAAACCCAACGTGGCTCTGCTGTGTGTGACCCTCAGAAAGCCCTGAGGAGCCTCCTGCTTCCGTGGTTCTTTGGATACCTGCTCAAGCGTGGATATAACCACGTTGCCCACCTCAGGTGGGAGGTGTCTGCAAGACACCCTGCGGAAAACTCCACCTCGACAAGCTCTGATGGTTTAGCTGGTGAAGAATGTGTGTCCTTGCTAATTCAGTTTGAGCCTGAATGGCTCAATATGGAAACCATATTATCTGTGCCCAGGAATAGAAGTTTCAGGTATTGCACAGCACTATTTAAAAGCCTCCTATAACTTCCTTCCTTCCTTCCAGCCTGGCCTTGCCGGGCGGCTTCGGCCCCAGCTGCTTGGAGCCGTCAGGACGCGGCGACCTCCTCGGAGCCGCCGGTAAAGGTCAGGCAGGAGCGTTCTGTGCCTTGTGGGAAAGGGACCTGTGCTCTTCCTTGAGGCACTGAGAGGTGCTTGGAGTAGGGTACACACCCAGTGAGGAGATAGGGAAGGCTGTATCCATGAAAAGTAGGCCTGTAGGCGTTGGGCGTGGAATGCACGATGTGCTTCTGCTTCCGTCTTCTCGGGTGTCCCCTCTCTGATGGCCAGAGGTGTGACTGGGCTTTTTTTCCTAAGTAGTCGCACATCCCATCCCACCAGCCCTGCCTTCCTCACTCCTGTGCTCTCCTGCTGTTGAACAGAGGTGCCCAAAGGCTCCCGAGGGCTCTCCAGGCATCCAAACACCCACCTGGCAGCTTTAAACTCCTGGCCTTGAAGGACAACAAGCTTTCCCTGCCCTGTGCACAGGACATGAACTGCTCCTCCACATGTTAGGGCCAAAATCTTTATTTCCCTTCAACAGGCTGTCAGGTATCACAATGGGAGCATCAGGATGACCCGGATTCCTCATCCTGGGAAGGAAGGACTGGCCGGAGGAAGAGGCGAGGGTTGCAGGGAGCCGTAATGTCTTTTAATAGACTGACTGATGCAGCTGGAAAAAATGGCCAGGCACGAAGGTGCAGCAGCTCAAAGGAGGGCTTGTGTGGCTGTGGAGGCTTTTTTTCCCCAACTGTACCAGCTGGTCTATTAAAAGGTATTACATGTCCCTGCAGACCTTGCTTCTTATATCCTTAGGTCCCTGTGGCTCCAGCCTTACAGCTGTTGCTGCTGCCCTGGCCACAGACAGTCTCCCAGCCCATCAGGAAGCTGCTATCCCTCCACCTTGCAAGTTTTGCAGTTTGCCCCCAGTGACCCCCCCACCTCCCCCACACACACTTCTTTTAATCTGTGCTGGTGCTTGAGCTGCTGTCAGGTTTGGTTACAAACTTGGGGGCTAAAACTTGTCTGTGCTGGGCTTTTTGGAGAGTAGCAAGGGGAGGGAGGGGTACAGAGGTACAGAGCGTTGTTAGCCAGCACTGCACACCCAGTGTTCTCTTGCAATTCAGAGATATTTTTGTTTTTAAGGATGTTTTTCGGAGTGGCTGTGGGAAGCTCCACAAGCCAATGCTTGACTCGTGCCGGTCCCTGGCTGGAAGTAGGTCTGTGGCATGGCATGACAAAGGCTTCCCTTTGCTATCTCTGATGCTGGGACCTAGAGGAGACTCTTCAGGGCACTTCAGTCTTTGGTATTTTCTCCTATTTGCTTAAAAACTCCTTCCCTCGTGGTTCCTGGCACGTGTCCCTTGCAGTCAGAGCAGGAGGGAGATGTTCCCTGTGGCTCATTCCCAAATTACTGGGAGCACAAATGGCAAGGTCTCTTCCATGGGCAGGGCTAACAAGGGCCAGGTTGTTTGGGGGGGTGGGGTGGCAGCACTTGCCTGGGGGAACATTTTTGGGTAGTAATGGTTAAAATGGGAAGGAAAAGTTAACAGATGGGAACAGCGTGGTTTGCTTCTTGGTGCATCACTAGTGCAAGAGGGTTGCCCACAGATGGGCTGCCTTCTCCCAGAGAGACCTTTCCATACTTTGCAGTGTCCATTAACCATTTTGTCAGGTAATTCATGGCCCAGCAAGGGGCCTGATGTCAGGCTTAATTTCCCTACTGACTTCATTTGGGAAAAATCCCGCTGTTGAAGTGCGTGTGGAAGATTCAGAGGAAGCATTTCATGCATCGCCGCAGACCTGAGCTGGAATTCTTTCCCTGGCCTGGCTTGTTCTCCCTTGACTCCTATCCAAGTGCTCCCCTTCTGTGCAGGTATATCACATTTGTGCTTGGAAAAAAGCAGTGGATCTGAAGTTCAGTCCCACCACAGCGGGTGCGGGGAGGAGGAACTGCACGAGGCATCACCCTCCTCAGCCCAGGATGGGAGAGGCTGAGGACAGCTTTAGCTCTAGAGCTGAACAGGAACCAGCTGTAGAGCCATCAATTAAAATAATCTAGTTTGTGAATACACTTATCTGCAAACGAGATTAAACGGATGAGTGTGGAAAGCTCTCCGCTCGTAGCCTGGGCCGCTGCCGGTGGATGATCCCCTGCACAGTCGCATCCTTTGGCGTGTTAGACCTCAGCATCTGAGCAGGGCTGTGTGCCTGTCCCACCATCTGTATTTTACATCTGCGTTTGGGCCAGCTGATGCTCCAGTCAGCCCAATCTTCCTGCCTTTTCCCTGAAGGAGCTGACGGAGGTTTCTGTGGATCGCGGTGGGAATTCCCACCTCCCTGTCATTTCTCAAGCTCTGCCCTTTCTTTTTCTCATGTTCCATCGAGAAAACGCCTTTATTTAATTCATGGCCCACGGAGGCCACTCGTTGCCAAGCTGGGAGTTGTGTTTGCAGTCGGTGTAGCTGAAATAGTGATTGGTGTGAACAGTGGCTTTATTTTAAGGCGCACCCGTCAGTGCTTTAGCGCTCCGGCGTCGTGCTCGTGTCTAGTGTTACCACAGATAACCCCTTGCACTGCCCCTGCATCCAAACGCCGGGATGGGAGCCCACGGCTCCTCAGGGTGGGATTCCTCAGAGGAAGGAGAAGCTGCTGTGCAGTTTTGGGGTTCCCAGCCGATCGCCCCAGCCTCCTCCCCGCTCCCTGCGTGGTGCCAAGCGCGTGCAGGGGCCCACCCAGAGCGCAGGTCGTGGTGTTTGAAATCCTTTTTGCCTGCAGGTGCCCCCCGAGGGTGGTGGGATGAGCCCTCCCACGGACTGTGCGTGTGCACGTGCCCTTTGTATTTTCTATTTTCACTGAATAAATAAGACCATTACTCTTTTACTAACTCCTGGTTACGCAAGAGCTGCCGAGGGATCTAAAAGAGGCTGCAGGTCTGATGCAAGGGATACACAGGCTTGCACGCCTATCCTTTCTCCTTAAAAAAACCCAAAATGTTTGACTCTGCAGTGCTCTGGTCCTAAGAAGGAGACCCAGAGCTCTGCAGAGGTCACGGCTGAGCGTGAGTTTGGCAGTGGCAAAGGGCCAAGCCAGTGGCTTTCCATCTTGGCCCAGGAATCACGAACGAAGTTGAGGTTGGAGTGAGCAGATCCGTTCCCGACTTCCTCTTCCGCAGCAGATGCGTTAAGTGGAAGGGCAGGATCTCATCAGAACAAGGTTGGGATTGTTTCTCTGTTGGAGAAGGTGTTGCTGGCTTTTTTTTCTGGAAGGGGGTTTTGCAGGCACAGGGAGTTGTGTTTCTGGCACGGGGGGATTCCGAGCTGGATTTTCTCTCTCAGAGCGTGAGGGCAACGCAGCTCAGACTGTGGGGAATGAGCAGAAAATGAGCCTGGGCAGGGTGAGGAGGCAGAAACCCAGTTTGCTTTGTACTGGCAGGTACCTTGTCTCCTTCTACCTTCTTCTACTGGTCTTAATGTGCCAGAGGCAAAGACGTCTGGCTGAGGCAAGAGGAGGTGTAATCCAAGGATTTCCCAGTGCAGGCTCACCCATCCAATGCCTGGCTCGGTTTTATTTGAGTGTTTGCTTGAGGTGACTCCGTGGCAGGGCCGTATCAGGGATTTTGGTGAAGGTGCCTGAATTTTAGCACGTTTTTTTTCTGAAAGGGTTCTGTGCGTGCGGTGCTGTGCAGGTGTGTGGTGCAGCACCTCATTCCGGAGCAGTGATGACTCTGTAGACTTCTGATCTTCTAGAACCCGGGGTGTAAACCATATAATTCTCTGCTGTTAACAGTGACTGCCCTTCTCTGGGCCTTTGCAGTGCTTGAGCTGCAGTGCTAAAGCTTTCTTGTATCCTATAAAAAAACAATCCACGGGTGTTGTCCTTGAACAAACTCGTGGTCGTTCCGTGTTGTGGGAGTGGGACTGTCCGTGATGGGAGACACGGATGGCTGGTCCTGACGGCTCTGCTGCACCCAGGGCTGAGCCAGCTTCTCCCACCGCCCCTGCAAGCCTTCCCTGTTATTTGCAGGAGCTGGATGTGGCCCAGCTGGTTGAGCTGTCGTGCCTGAAGATGTTATTTTACTTAAAATAATGTTAATATTGTGACTGTCATCTGCAGGATTCAGCAGCTCCGCTCCGCTCTTTGCTCTCGAGCAAGGCAGCCCTGGAGTAGAAGCACAGAGCGCTTTAAAAAGCTTCTCCTCTGTTACTGATCCTCACAAGTAATTAATTCCAGATTGCTCCTTTTTTTTTTTTTTTTTTTTTTTTTTTTTTTTTTTTTTTTTTTTTAATTTGATAAAACTCATTTCAGACAAGCCACAGACCTGCCTTCCCTTTTAACCAGTTAGTTCTCCTGCACCTTGCCTGGTGGGGAATGGGCACACGTTGTGTTTGCAGTTTTAATTGTAGTTATGAGAAGAAATTCAGTGGGTGGGTAAAACAGGGTTTGACCAGGTTTAGCTGGAAGCATTTTAAAACCCACTTTCCGTGCACTGCGTTTTCTTCTTGTTTACTCTGTTTTTTAACCCTGAAATGACAGATCAGTTTTTCTCATCATTGGGTTTTTTTGTGTTGACCCCCTTCTCTGTGTCCTCCAGCTGCAGTGGGGAAGTGAGGGAAGGCAGTGGGGAAAGAAACGTGGAGGAAAAAAAACCCGCAACTTCTGTTGTGGAGAAACGTGGCTGATCTGACGTTTGCAAGCAGCACGTGGTGTTTCTGC
The DNA here is from genome assembly GCF_003031625.1 of Empidonax traillii. Classification (NCBI taxonomy): domain Eukaryota; kingdom Metazoa; phylum Chordata; class Aves; order Passeriformes; family Tyrannidae; genus Empidonax; species Empidonax traillii. The sequence goes on along the minus strand of NW_020957488.1, from coordinate 22,518 downwards.
AGCAGCTCTGGTCTGCATCTGTGCATTTCCCTGCTTTTCACAGTTTTCCTGTTGGGATATTCCCCCCGTTTCTCATGCAGCAAACATCAATGTGATTTTTCTACCTTTTTTCTCTCGGTTCCCTGGTGTGCTCAAATTGCCACAGGGTCAGCTTGGTTCTGGGTAGGGTTTTTTTTTATTTTCTAAATCTCGCAGTTCCAAAGAAGTGGATTATTAGAAAAAAAAAAATACAAAGTCTCCAGGCTGTTTCCCTCCAGATAATGCAAACACAGATGAAATGTTGAGTTAAAACTACCTGAGTGACCTTTTAAGATAAGAATTGTTATTGACTGGTGGTATTATGTTAAACTGATAAGAATTCTTTTTAAAAGAGGAGAGAAAAAAGCCCAGCAAACCCTTCAGTAACCATAACAACTTACTCAGCAGCACAGGGACACAGCTCCTTCCTGATGCTGCTGCTGGAGGCTTCAGGGTGGCCCGTGGGGGATCCCATCTGGCAACCCCTCAGGGGAACCTGGGAAACCTCCCTGGAGCTTCAGGTCGTGCTGTGAGGGATGCCCGAGGTCCCTTGGCCGCTCCTGTCGCTCTCAGCCCCCAGATTTTCATCATCTGTAGGGAATTTTAGCTGGAGGGTTGTGCTGGGGCTCAGTCCTGTGCCGGGAGGGGTGGGTGCTATGGGAGAGGGTGCTGGGAGCAGGAAGGATCACAGACTCCCAGAATGGTTTGAGTTGGAAGGGACCTTAAACCTCACCTTGTTCCAAACCCCCTGCCATGGGCAGGGACACCTTCCATTAGCCCAGGTCACTCCAAGCCCTGTCCAACCTGGCCTTGAACACTTCCAGGGATCCAGGGGCAGCCACAGCTTCTCTGGGCAACCTGTGCCAGGGCCTGCCCACCCTCACAGTAAAGGATTTTTCCCAGATATCCAGTCTCTGACAGTGGGAAGCTGTTCCCCCTTGTCCTGTCACTCCAAGCCCTTGTCCAAAGTTCTTCTCCAGCTCTCTTAGAGCCCCTTGATGTACTGAAAGGGCTTCCAAGGTCTCCCCAGAGCTTTCTCTTCTCCAGGCTGAACAGGGCTGCTTTAGAAAGTCACAGGAGGATGCTTTTGATGGTCCTTGCCTTAGAAATGAGGAATCAGGCAAGGAAGTCCCTTCCTCACCATCCCCGTGCCGGGCTCTGTTGGAGCTCCATGGGGAACTGGGGCCCAGCTCTTGTTTCAGGTTATTATAACAGAGTCAGGAGTGTGATGTGAGCCCACAGGTAATCACAGCCTCCCTTGGCCCGGCTGAGCCCTGCAGGCTGTGTTTGCACGTGCTGCTCCTGGGAATTCTGTCCATTTAAAGCGGAATTCACACTTTGGCCCTGCGCTTGGTCACCTTTCTGCTAGCAGGGGTTGCCACTGAGAGTGTTGGAGCTACAGAAAACCAGCTGTGAGTGGCTGATTTTTCTTTGCACCTTCTTCCTCCCCGTCCCCTTGCACTTGCATTAGCTGTGAGTCCTGGGTTTTCCCAAGTTTCATGGAAAGTAAATGTCCAGGTTCACGGCTCTCAGGTCAGGGTGAGCCTAAAGGTTGACAAGCAAGAAAGTGCAGACCCAGGAGGTCTAAAGTGAGGGGAAATAGGCCTGATGAAACATAAAATACTCTAAATATTCCATTAGAACACATATAAAACATACGAACATACAGGAAACATAAAATACTCCAAATATTCTATTAGAATCAGGGATAGGGGGAAAACAATTCACTCGAACCCGCAGCAGAAGAGGCAAAGGTGTGTGACTCGATGTGTCTGCTCAGGAAATCAATTACTTAAACCTGCTCTATTCCAAGCCATGGCAGCAGCAGCAGGGAATCTGTGTGAAGGTGTCAGCTTGGCCTGCGCTCACCAACCTCTCCTCACATTCTTCTGGAGCAGCCAGTTGGAGGCCGAGTGCTTTTTGTAGCCCGTGTCAAATCCCGGTCAGCCGGAGAGCCTTTATAAATAAAGGTGTCTGCTGGAATTCAGGCGTACGTGGATAAATAGCTGCTGGAACTCAGCTGTCCAGCCTGCCTTCCCGGCTTTTATAAATGACCTATCGGAGATTCCAGCTGAGAAAGGGGGGGATTTAAGGGGATGGAGCTGCTGGGAGTGGTCTCTGTCCCCGGGACAGGTGGCTGGCGTTGCCCTCCCTCCGCTGCTGGCCCCGGGTTTGTGTTTCACACAAGGCAAATGTTGCGTTAGTAAAACCTGTGTTGTGGTTACATGGCAGGGGCTCTGCAGTCATTTTTTTTTTTTTTTCTGCAAGCTGCACTCAAATCTTTCAGTTTGTCATCCTTTTTTTTTTTTTTTTTTTTTTTCCCCTTTTATTTATGGGAGCGGGTAAACACTCGGAGATCTCTCTGGACAAGCCACAGCAGCTGGAGGATACTGGTTTCTCTATGGAGTGGAGGAATTTCATCAGAGGAGCTATTGTTTGACTGTGTTCCCAGCATTTTGGCAACTGTTCTTTAGATTAACCCTACAGAAAGGGGAGGGTGCTCTCTGCCGGGTCTGGAATAATTGCAAAAATGTGGGCAGATGCTTTTGCATTGTTAGAAGTGGATCCTGCTTGGTAGTAGGGAAGCGTGGTGTGGGATTAGGGAACGAAGAAGCCCAGGTTCTTTAAATCCCTCCCGAAGTCAAACTGGATGTCAGCGTTGATGTTGAGTAGTTTTCTGTTTATAAAATTGAAATAGTTGCTGCTTTCCCCCCCCCTTGCCCTGGGCAGTCAGAAATCTCAGTGTGTGATAACCAGGGATCCTGCCACAGGAGGCTCAGGACTTGCCCTGCTGTCCCCCAGACCCCTGAGATCCGACTCCCTGCTGGTGTAAAGCCCCCGATTTCAGCAGATTTACGGGTTTGATGCTGTTTGGACGTCTTGGAAATCGACCTTTTGGTCAGCACCCGGTTCTGGGGCACAGAACTCACTCGTGAGCTTCCAGGGGCATAACCTGTCCTCTCACAGCCAGTGGCCTGGACCTGGTGGCTCCACCCCTGTCCCAGACCACTTCTGCCCCATCCCTTGGAGGGGAGATGCTGAGAGCCACCTCAGAGAAGGGTTCCTGCTGTAGAGATTCCTCTGTGGAGCGATCTTCAGGGTCCCTTCCAACCCAAACCGTGCTGGGATTGTTCATCCAAGAGCTGGTGCGGTGCCTTGTCAGGGACCTGGCAGAGGAATGGGAGCCTGTGAGTTGTGGCTCAAGGGTGATGAAGCTCCTCACTCACCGTGCAGCAACTTGAATTCAGCCCCCAGCTCCGTTCCTTGCCAGATCATCAAAATGCAACCAAATTCGGGTCTTTTTTTTAAACCTGATGTGTGTGTTTTGGTTGGGTCTGCCCGTACAACTACGCTAATTTGCTTTATTACACACAAAAAGATTAAAAATACATCTGGCAGAGAGGATTAAAAGCTGGTAATCTGGCTGCTAAGGAGCACGCGATGCTTTAGGATTTCCTTTCGAGGTGTGTGGAGCTCTGGAACACGAGCAAATGTGAGCCTTTGTAGCTGGGAGTTTTCACAGGGAGAGCTCATTAAAGCCACTGTGATCGTTCAGATGAACAAAAAAAAAAGAATGAATTTAAAATATAAGACTGAAATCCTACCACATTAAAGCCCTGGTTGTGATTTAAGAGCTCGTTTTGGGTTTGGCTTTGCAGGTTTGGTTTTTTTTTTTGTAGGGGAACCTGGAGCAATTGGGTTGTTCTACCTTTTAAAAGGATTTAACAAGTCACTCTAATTTTCTTTTGACGTTGCAGAGCTTCAAAATAATGCAAGGCCAGGCTGAGCGTAACTAATTCCAGTGTGAAAGCAGAGGGAAGCCTGTTTCTCCATAGGCTTACAATTAGTGCAGCAGTACTCCTGCCTTGGAGAGGGACGTAGCAGGAAATGAGACTGCTGGAACCTTGGTCAATAAAAATATGTGCTTGGGGATTTCTTTTTTTTTTTTTTTTTCCATTTTTTTGGTAGAAGGAAGAGAGGGAGCCCTGTAAGGTTTAGTTGAGCTTTGCTTGGTTTCAGATGTGTCCCAGGAGGGCAGGTAAAGGCGTGATGAAGGTGCCCTTGGATCCTTCAGGAGCTGGCAAACCCCTCTGAGGGTGTTGGGTTTTGAGTCCTCGTCACGTGGCTCTCTTTAAACCACATCCATGTTTACCCGTGGCAGGTTCCAAGGATGCAGGGAGCTTTTCTCCAGGGATCTGAGTTGGTCTGTGTGAGCCCTGCCACTCCATCCCAAGACTTTGGGACCCCCCCAGGTGCTGGGCTTTCGGGGGTGATCCCTTTGCTGGTTTACAGAACCTTTTTGTTGCACCGTTACTGTGGCGAGTGTTGTCTTCTTCATCTTGATGTCAAAAAAAAACCCCAAACCGGGCTGTTTTCACACAGCTCTGGGTGTGCTACCCGTCCTGGCTTCTGGGTGATGCCCAGAGCATCATCCTGGCTTCTCCTGCAGCAACCCCTCAGCATTCCTGTGGCCAGAACACACCTTGCTTTGGTCCTGCCAC
>NW_020957488.1:2772-17639 GCF_003031625.1 Empidonax traillii | reverse complement strand
GTGTTGTCTTCTTCATCTTGATGTCAAAAAAAAACCCCAAACCGGGCTGTTTTCACACAGCTCTGGGTGTGCTACCCGTCCTGGCTTCTGGGTGATGCCCAGAGCATCATCCTGGCTTCTCCTGCAGCAACCCCTCAGCATTCCTGTGGCCAGAACACACCTTGCTTTGGTCCTGCCACCCCTGGGGATCCCTCAGCCTGTCCTGTGCTGCTGTGACAACCGAGTCCCCTCAGTGCTGCAGGGGATGCCCAGGGCCCTCCTCTGCCTTCATCAGAGAACCATTTCCCTCCTTGTCCCTTTCCGCAGGTGCTAATTTTGCTTTCCAAGTCTGGACTGCTGCCACAGCCCGAGTGTGTCCCTTCTTTCTTCCCTTTCCTTGGCCTCAGGGGCTGTTCTCACGCGTAGAGGTTGCTGGTGATCAGTGAGCGTTCTGTGCCCGAGGGCAGATGCCGAGGACACATCCCATTTCCCACCAACCTTCCCGCTCTGGTGCCCCTGGGATGCGGGGTGCTGCTCCCTGGAGCTCTTTCCTGTGTGGGATGCAGCCGGCAAACCTCCCATCCCCCTCTCCCGGTGCCAGCTGGAGCCCTGCCCGCAGCACCAGCCCTCCCTGGGCATCACCTTCCTGCTGCCAGAGCCACGGCCAAATAAAGAGCATTTTCCTTTCTGCATCTCCTACCTGCTGCCCCACGGCCTGGCCTGGGGGAGGGAGATGGGGCTGTGGGAATCCCTCCAGAGCCAGGATTCAGGCAGATTCCCTCTCCCTCCCAAATGTCTGCACACCCTGGTTTGCAAACACAGTCAGCTCTGCCTCGCTCCACTGAGGTTTGGGTTTTTTTTTATTAACTCCTTCTGTGCCCCTGGCTGATAGAATTTGGATGGAATTATAGCAGAAATCCCGGCATTTGCTTTTTTTTTTTTGTTTTTTTTTTTTTTTTCCCCTTGCAAAATCCGTATGTTGCAGCTTTCAGGAGAGAGGAAAACAGCATTAACTTTTCATGTCTGTCGTTGCTAATTTAAGGGGTGAGAAATTGGCCTGGGTCTGTTTTTTAAAGAACTGAGCATAAACTGGTAGTACCAGTGTCGGTGCTGAATAACTCAGCAAGCTGAAGAAAGCAGCAATATCTAAAATTAAATCTGTTCTTAATTGCTGGGTTATAAATGGCAGCGTTTTCTCCAAATGGAATTAATTTATTATTTTTCAATTGCCGACACGAGTCTCGGCAGCACAAACCCCACATTTTGCATTAGTACAATAATAGGGCTCTTCCAAAAAGGTGTGTTTGGCATTTGTAGCACACAGCACAATCTAACAAACCATAAACTATGTCAAAATACCCTTAAAGTGGTAATTAAAACTTTTTAAAAAGTGTAGAATAGATGAATACATTCCAAATTGTGACTTTTCAATGAAGCTCTTTCATAAAAAACATTGTTTCTTGCCAAAACAAATTCAAAGGCATTTTTGTAATTTCTGCTGGGGGAAGGAGGAGTGTTTATGCAGCCTTTCATGTTGGTTGGGCTTTTTGACTTTTATTTAAAATTAAAAAAAAAAAAAAAAAAGGAGTTTTTTTTTGGTCTGAATGTGCCTTAAAAAAATCCCGATCCCATCGTCTCTGGAGCGATGTGTAAAGGGGGATGAAGGCTGGAGCAGGGTGTGCCTTGAGGGGCTGTCTTTAGCATCACAGCTGAAATCCAGTGGTGATGGGATCCCCTGGCATGTTGTGTTTGGGGGCAGGCACAGATCCCAGAGTGATTCCTGGGGTCAGGGGTCCTGCTTTTGGAGGAGGGAACACCCCACCAGGTGCTGGGGATGGGGACGGAGTTCCCCCGTTCGCTTCACCGAGCATCATCTGCAGCCACAGGCATCCACCCAGGGCACAAAGCAAAACTGCTCGGGGTATTTATAGCTTTTCCTTAGGATTTTTTTCCTACCCTTTCAATTTTTGGACACCTCTTTTTGACAGCTCTCACCTGCTGAGTCACCGTTCGTCCTCTCGCACGGGAGCTCCTCCCGACACACCGATTTCCCCGAGCAGGCTTGAGCAACCATCACTTAAAAATAAATCCTGGCAGGGAAGTGGGGATTTCCCCCCCCCGCTCTCTTTTTTTTTTTCCTCATATCACCAACTGCTTCTCCCTCTGTGTGTTTGCTCTCTTACACAAGGCCAGTGTCTTATAGATGTGATGCCTTCACGTTGCTAAGGATGGTTTGACCATTTATCACGTCCCACCACCGCCTATCCCGTGGAGGAGCCGTGTGTTGGAGCCAGATAAGGGTACAACTTCTGGAGATAACTGTATCTGATGCTGCACCAGCGCTCTGGTTTCCCTAAGATGAGTTTTTTCGGTGGTGAACCACAACTTGAGCACAAACTGTTTGATAGCTCTGCTTAATAAATACAAATCCTGGCTTGCTCTGCAGCAAGTAGCCACTGCTGTTGCTTCTGATGGATAGGGAGGAAAGGCTGGGCTTTCCACTAGCCCAGGTTGCTCCAAGCCCCGTCCAACCTGGCCTTGGACACTTCCTGGGATCCAGAGACAGCCACAGCTTCTCTGGGCAACCTGTGCCAGGGCCTGCCCACCCTCACAGCCAGGAATTTCTTCCTGATTCTTCCTGGTGTGCACATTCTGTGGATGCTCCCACCTTCCTCCTTTCCGGGGAATGCGCTGCAGAAAAGAAATGTTCAGTCTATTTATGAATTTCAGCCTCTGCATTGATCCTTGCCTGCATTAACCCTCCAGGTGGTTGCATTTCACTGTGTCACAGCTGCCAGCGGGCTGTTCATCTTGGTGAAAGTCTATTTTAGCTGCCTGCTGGTCGTGCAGCCCCACTGTCACCCCACGGGGGCAAACCCTGCCCTAGGAAGGAGGAGGGGAGACTATTTAAGGAGGAGAGCAATTTGTGAGGGAACAACTGGAGCTGAAACCAAAGCCAGGTTTGGGAGGAGGAGGAGGAGGCTGGGAATGAGCTATTTCAGGGGGATGGCTTGTGTGGCCACGTTGGTCTTGGGCATGGAGGTGTCCACCCACCTCCCGTGGGTTTGATCAGCACGAGTTTTGGCACGAGCTGTTTCATAGCTGGCTTGTGTGGAGGGACACGGAGGTGCAGCGTGCCGCTGCTGGTGGAGGCGCCTTGCCCAGCTCCTCGGAAGTTTTGGGGTGCCTGGTAGGTTTTGTGGCATCTTTTGGGGTTCTGCTTTTGTGCAGGTACGTTTTACACGTAGATAATTGCACGTGTTTTGTTGTGTGCCTGCGCCTTCCTGAAGCGTATCTGTGTTCCATCCTGTGTCCTGAGAGGGTCGAGTCACCAGCCACCTGGTTTCTGTTTGGATAAATATGTGAAGAACATGACACCTTGTTTTCTCCCTTCTGATTCTACTGAGTGGCCTATTTTTTCCATAATTAAACTTCCCGTGCCCTGGGGGTACGCTGCGTGGATCGGACAGTAAATCCTTGACCTCAGATCCAGCAGGGCAGCCCAGCTCCCTGTGGGACTCGTCCCTGGAGGTGTCCTGGCCGTGGCACTCGGTGCTCTGGGTCTGTTTGAGGAGGTGGTGATCGGTCAGGGGTTGGCCTTGATGATCTTAGAGGTCTTTTCCAACCCCTCTGTGACTCTGGGAGTGGGGTTTACGTGTGAATCCCACGGGATATATTTGCCATCCTGGATGTGACGCCCCTGGCCCTTGGCCCTGCAGTTTGTCACAGAAGATGATGAGAAGCTCTGTGCTCGTGCTGCCGTTAAATCTGAATGAGTAATTCAATAATGAGGAGCTATCAGTTCATTGCTTTCATGTTAAGGAGAAATCCTGTGCTTTTAAAAGCCTTTTTTTGCAAGGATTGGATTGTGAGCTAATTTCTAATCTTGCACAACTAACGGGCACTTGAACATAAGGCTTCTCTTTATCATTGCAGTCTCTTTTGTTGGAGCAATCTCCAGCATATGGTTTTGGAGGATTTAACATCTATCCCAGACACGTGGTGACACACTCTAAGTCCCCTCCACGCATTTAAGTCTAAAAATGTCCTTTCTTTCTTTCTTTGTTTCTTTCTTTTTTTTTTTTTTAAAATCTCCAGGATGCTTGTGAGTACTTGGAGCTAGAAAGGAAAACAAAAGGCCCACCAACAGCAACAGGTTTTGCAAAAGAAGGTTTCTAAAAATGCATCTTACTGAGGAGGAGAACACGTGTGTCTGGGCTGTAGCACAGAACTTGTTGACATGTTTTGCTAAATTTGCTCGGGGTTTTTCTATTTTAGCAGTTGGAAAAAGCTTGTAAAACTGGGGAATGTGTGCAGTGGTTTTCCCTCCTTTCTTAGCCCTGCTTGCTTTTCTTGACAGGCTCTCCCAAGGCTGGCTGGCTGGTGTGGGGGTCCCAAACCATCTCCTTGGCATCTTTGGGGGTCCTTGTGCACCCAGCCTGGGCACAACTTCCTTCTCCTGTCCTACATCTCTCTGCTTGTTTAGGATGGAGGTTTTGTAACTATGGATTTTCCTTTCCTCCTTATCAGCCTGCTGATAAGGGAGGGGCTCGAGAGCAAGTGGTTCATCGTGTCCTTCATCCCTGGGAGGGAGCAGGAATGCTGCAGTCCCTCTCCTCCAGGCATTAGGTGCTTTCTGCAGGGTGGAAACACTAAATCACGTTAGGGATGTGCTGGGGGAAAAGGGAGCCACGGTGGCAGCACGGGCTGAGCAAAGAGGGTCTGTGGTTGTAGGAAACACCTTCAGGGTTGTGGGATGGAACTGGAGAGTTGGGACTGAAACTGGGGCTGCTGCAGTTCTCCTCCCTCTGTCCAAAGGAGTTTGGCTTCCTCTTGTCTATCAAATGGGGGGTGAATTTGTCCCTCCAGTATTCCACTTGTTCCTGAAAAACCAGCTCTTTTTACTGTTCATCCTTCCTCTCAGATGTCCCTGTGGCTGGTGAGGTTATGAGGAGAAAAAAGGAGGGGAGATTCTGCTTAGGTAGAAAGAACAGTGTTGTGTCCCTGGTGCCAGAGCCAACAGGGGAACCTGGGAAGGGCTCGCAGGGGATTCTTTGCGGTTCCACGTTTCTCAGCTCCGACCGTTTTCCCGTCAGAGCAGAAGCCACAGAAATATCTCAGTTTTCCTTATTGCCACGACAGAGGAAGCATTTTCTGTCTAAAATAACAGCTGGAGCTGGGGCTTGGAGCAACCTGGGCTAGTGGGAGGTGTCCCTACCCATGGCAGGGGGTTGGAACGAGATGGTCTTTAAGGTCCCTTCCAACCCAAACTGTTCTGGGAGTCTTTGGTTCATTTTCCTTTTTTCCCCAGTGCACCTCTTGTCCTGTACATTTCTTTCTTCTAGCCCACACTGGTCTGTGTGCAAGCCAAGAGCCAGTTCCTGGGGAATGCTCCCCGTTGGCATCCAGAGAGGAGCAGGATGCAGCACCCTGAGTCGAGGAATTCCCGTGTGGATCCCACTTCTCCCTCCTTTTTCTCAGCAGAGGGGTCCCCTCTGGTTCTTCCCTGGAGTCCTTTGGAGACCCTCCAGGAAAGCATCAACTTGTGCAGCCAGAGGGCATGGTGGAATTCCAGCTTCCATCTCTGGAGGTATTCCAAAGACGTGTGGATGTGGCACGTGGGGACGTGGGTTAGTGATGGCCTTGGCAGTGCTGGGTTTACAGCTGGACTCGATGGTCTTAAGTCTTTTCCAACCTAAACTGCTCCGTAATTCCACTCACAGAGGTATGGATGGGAATTCCCGGTGTGCTAGGATGAGGAGGTGCCTGCCCACCCAGGCTTTTGCTGTGGGATGGGAGAAAGGGGACCCTTTGGATCCCTGGTATTCCACGACTCTGGGAGGTGATGCCCCTAATCCAGACTCTCAGAGCTGCTGCTGCGCTGCCTTCGGCAGGGAAATGGGAATGAAGGCTCTGCCTGGTGGGTGCCAGAGCTGCTCCCCCCATCCAAGACTTGGAGATGAGCCAAAGGGAAGAGTGGGGATGTATTCCCTCCCTCCCCCAGCACGCACATGTCCCCAGGCCTTGGCTGGTTTAAATTTAGGAGCCAGCACGTGCAGGCGCAGGATGAGGGAATGGGATGGGGGCACCTGCAATGACGGGAGCTGCTCCTCCTGCTCCTCCTCCTGCTGGATCCACTGCCCTCTCTATTTCCACCTCACCTGCAACATCCCTACTCCTGCATTAGGAGCTGGGAGGTTCGGAGGAAATTTTGATACTGAGAGAAGAGAAGCAGCGGTGAGAGCGGCTCTTGCAGGGTCTCAAGGTCTGTGACCCACATCCCTGCATCCCAGGTATCCAGCCTTGTCCTGTAATTGTGTTTAGGCTGTGTAAAGGGCTCTTCTGGGCTCAAAAAACCCCGCTGGCTTGGACCCAGAGAGCACACAAGCACAGCTCCTGCCTGGGCAGGCCTGAGTTGAAGTCAGAGCATCAGCATCTGTGCTGATGCTTGACCTTTCGTGTGCTCCCTGTTGCAAACACGCTTCCCTGCAGGTCTGGGAGAAACAAAAACCACAGAAGGACTGTGCTGAAGGGAATCCTGGTGGGATTGTTTTGGTCCTCCCTTCCCTCTGTAAGAGGAAGATGATTTACCTGCCAAGGGAGCTGGGGAGCTGAACGGGTTCAGGCTGAGGTCTTTGGTCAGAAACGCTGCAATAAGCACGAAGTGAGGTGTGGGCACAGGGCTGGGCAGTGCTCAGAGGGTGCCTGTGAACCTGCACAGGGGAATGTGGCTTTAAAAAGGCCTCTGTACCCTTGGAAGTATAAATATTTAGGAAGAATCATCAGTCTCCAGCTTCCAAAGCAAGCCCTCGTCTTTCCCATCTTTCTGTGCCCGAGTCCTCATTGCGAATGAAACCATTCAGTGGTTTCAAAGTGCCAGGGCAGGTTTAGAGCAGACGTGAGGAAGGAATTCCTGGCTGTGAGGGTGGGCAGGCCCTGGCACAGGTTGCTCAGAGAAGCTGTGGCTGTCTCTGGATCCCAGGAAGTGTCCAAGGCCGGGTTGGACAGGGCTTGGAGCAACCTGGGCTGGTGGAAGGTGTCCCTGCCCATGGCAGGGGGGTTTGGAAGTGGTAAAGGAAGGAGAGATGGGGATTAGGATTTCTGCTTCGGGGGTGCCTGGATGTGGTCGTCTGGGGCAAAAAAATGTGAGTCCTCCCACTCATCCTGCATGCAAGGAACCTTTGCCTCAACTGTGCAGGTGGTGGGTAAAGGAGGAGTTGTTCCACAGACCCCTCTGCCCTGAGGTTTCCTCGCAAAAAAAGCTTGGAGCAGCTTCTCGGCAGAGGTGGGAGTTTGTCCCTGTAGGAACAGGGCTCTCCTTAATAGGAGATCTTTGCAAAATAAAGGAGTGTGTTTTTGGTCTGGAAAAAATACTTTCCCATCCCTTAGATCCTGCAGCCAGGAGGGAGCACGCTGATCCTCCCGGTCTGGCCAGACGACTGCGCTCCCTCCTTCCCGGAGCCGAGCTCCTGCTTTCTGGGTGAGCTGGATTTGATTTCAGCATTTTCCAGCAGCTCTGGGAAATGGGGTCAGCTCTTGCCTGCTGCTCTCTCCAGTGGGTGATGTGCTCCTATGACAGGAAATCCTCTCTCCCGTGCCTGTCCTTGCCTGGTGGGACGTGCCAGGGATTTTACCCAGAGATAAGGGCAGTGCTCAGCACTGAGGGGGGGGTGGTTCCCACACGTTTTGCTCTCACCACCCCTTCTCCTGTCCCCGTGAAGGGACAGTGATGATTAGCAGCATCCCTTTTCCTTGCCTGTTTCCAGGGGGTCCCATCTGCATCGCGCGAGGGGAAAATCAACGAGTGCAGCCAGGGGTATCCCATTTGGAGCCGGTGGAACACACCAGTTGCAGGGACTCCAGCCGGGGCCAGCGAGTTTCCCTCTGCCAGGTTGGGTGATAAAGGCCCCCTTGTTAAGGCACATTGCCTTAAGCTGTGTTTCCACAGCTTTCCGTCTGTTTACCGAGGGTATTCAGACATGTAATTCCACCGGATCTGGCTGCTTACGGAGAAGGCTGGATTATTTGTGTTTCGTAAATAAGGCCAGAAAACACAAGGGCTGGAGCACTGAAGGCCAGCTCTGCATCGCTCCTGGTGGGGTTTCTTTTTTTTGTCCCGCTCTCCTGCCTTTTGCTTTTTTTTTTTTTTTTTTTTTTTTTTTTTTTTTTTAATTTATTTTTAACCGCAGCTCCCCTTTTCTCTCCCACATGTGCCTTGATATCCATGTTCTCTGCTGTTCCCTTAAACTGTGGCTCCGTAGTTGGCTTGTTTCTGTCTGGAAGAGAGTCTTATATGGGCTCCCTGATCTCTTTTTACTTGAGGAGTCGTTTTCCTAGTGGTTGTTTCTTCCTTTCAGTGGTAAAATCTTATTTTGAGAGGAGCTGGGATTATGTATGATGAGACCTGGGTGCCCTTGAGGAAAGGAGGAGCAGATTCCTGGCAGGCCTGGGATCCAGGAGCATCCCTGGGCAAACCCCTTCCTGGTGTGTTGAGGGGGAGTGTTGGTGGAGCTGCTCCTGCCTCGGTGAGCTTTTGTGTTCCCAACTCTCCCTGTTGTCCCCCTGTCCATGAAGCCGTTGGAGAGGCTGGTTTGCACTGGCACCTGTGTGAGCTGACAGCTCTGCATCCCTCTGCCCCCACAGGGCGCAGCATCCCTCCCTCACCTCCGCTGGAGCCCTTGGGAAAAGCGGCTCCGTGAAGGTAAATGAGCAGTTTGGTTAATTAGAGCTCTCTGGACCTTTTCCAGCTGGATACCCAGGGAAGCAGGGGACGGCTCGTGTCCTCAAGCCAGGCACCTGGACCACGGCTCCAGGGCTCATAACCAGACACTGCAGACTCTGCAGGGGGAAAAATAAACCCTGAAGGCTGTTTCTTTTTCCCCATCAAAAGGTCTGCAACGGTCCCTCCGTGGTCCAGCCTGTCCTTAGAGCACCTGGTGGGGACGATTAAAGCAGCGCTGGTACAAACACGGCCATGTGTTCATCAGGACAGGGAGGTGTCGGTCCCCTTAGCATTCCTGTTTGGAGGAACATCTGTGGAGAGGGGTAGGAGGGGTTTCCCAAACCATGGGCACGGCAAGTCCTGTTCCTGTTGGGTCTCCAGGGAGTGGAGCCAGACTCCTCCTGTGGGAGCATCTCAGAGAGATGCCGATCGAAAGGGGAAAAAAAACCAAACCAACAGCATTTTTGCCATTTGCTCGGGGCAGTTTGCAGGATTGCCCGGCAGCCGACGTGCAGAGCAACAGCGTGGACTGTCCTTCAGCCAGGACAGCCTTGGTTTTCCTGAGCTGGAAAGAATTGCTTTGGATAAACTCTGTAAAGTCTGGGTTTGTGTCGTGTCGGAGTCGGCGAACAGATGCCCGTTGTTTTGTGGAGCTGGGGGTGAAAAGCTGAGAGCTTTGCTTTGGTTGTACTGAACGGGGCTGATGGCTGGGGGTGCCCCAGGGGTGTGAGGAGCACAGGGATGTTCTCGGGCCATGAAGATGGTAAAAGGACTGGAGCACACGTCCTCTGAGGAGAGGCTGAGAGAATTGGGACTGTTCAGCCTAGAGAAGAGAAGGCTCCAGGGAGACCTTAGAGCCCTTTCCAGTGCCTAAAGAGGCTCCAAGAGAGCTGGAGAGGGACTGGGGACAAGGGATGGAGGGACAGGACAAGGGGGAATGGCTTCTCACAGACAGAGGGCAGGGTTAGATGGGGTATTGGGAAGGAATTCTTCCCTGTGAGGGTGGGCAGGCCCTGGCACAGGTTACCCAGAGAAGCTGTGGCTGCCCCTGGATCCCTGGAAGTGTCCAAGGCCAGGCTGGACGGGGCTTGGAGCAACCTGGGCTGGTGGAAGGTGTCCCTGCCCATGGCAGGGGGTTGGAACAAGATGTTCTTTGAGGTCCCTTCCAACCCAAACAAACCATCCTGGTTTTTGAATCTCTCACTCTGTTTAGCTGCTCTGTCATCCACGCTCCTGGGACACTTGTTGCTGAAGTTGGGAAGGTTAAGGATAATCAGCGTGTGCATTGTCCAGACTCCTGCATGGTGCCTCATCCTCAGCCTGACAGAGGATTTGTGCTGGGATCATTCTGATGGGACGTGTGGGAAATCCTCTCGGTAGCAAGGCCTATAAAGTGATGCTTTCCAAGCATAAACTCTGATTTTCCAAAGGCCCGGCATTTCTGGGGACTTCCCTGGGTTCCATCCAGACCCACTGGGCTGAGATGTCAGTTTGGGAAACCGAAGCGGGAGAACAATGGGAATCTCTTTGGGCTACTTCTTTCCTGACAGATAACAGATTGCAGGAGTTTGTGTCTTGTTCTGGGGGAAGGAAGTGAACCTTTGAAGCTCTGCTCGCTCTCTGTCTGACTTGTCAGCAGAGCAGTTGATGTCACCCCCCCCATTTTAAATGGATCATTGGAGAAGAGCATCCGTGTGGTTGGACCGTGGGTTTAGGGGTGATGGATCATCACAGCCGCAGTGGATTGAGTTGATGTAGAGCGCACTTGGCAGTTCTGTGTTTGCTGGTGGGGGCTGAGGGGATGGGGTTAATCCCACAAAATAACAGCGTGCACAGACTTCCACACTTTGTGCTGTCAGCAGTAGGGGAGCGACCCAGGACTGGAGTCTTGCCCCATCTCGCTCTTCCCCTGGCTGGATGTGCAGCTGGATGTCACATCACATCCCAGGTGCAAGGAAACCTTGAAGCCCATAAAATGTTTGACGCCAGAGACATGTTTAGGAACTTGTGACTCCCCCCCCAGGTGAAGGTTTGGAACTGGTTTCAGTTGAGAGGAGCAGCATGTGAGCTGCGTAACCAGGATTAAAAAAAAAAACTCCAGATGCTGATAATAAAGCAAATTAGGCTCTTACAGTGGGGTTTTTTAATGCCCCATGTGACGTTTCCAATGGCATTTTATATTTCAGACTTCCTCGGTAGGACAGTGGTAGGATATAGAAATATCCGAGGCATTAACAACGTCTCTGTCTCTCTCTCCCTCTTCCCATCCAAAGATAATAAGAGCTGCAGGGGCTGGCCCTTCCCCCAAAGCTGCAGGGCTTGTGTTGCTTTTCCTTGCATATTTTGGCAGGGAAAAAAATAGCCTTGAAGTGTGGTAAAAGACAGAAATATGCTGGAGCATCAGGAATAAAACCAGCCTCTTTGAGGATGGAGTAAGAGAACAGAAAGATTTATTATTTTTTTTCCCTCCCCTTTCTTTCTAAAGGCGTTACGAGCAAAGCTGTCGGGTTTGGGGACGGAGGATCAGAAAGCACTTTTCCTGATCCGGGGAAATGATTCAAACTGGCAGATTTCACGAGGAAAACAAAACTGGGGAAAAGCTGAATTCTGAAGAACTGCTGCTCGCACAGTTTAAAAAACAAAAATCGGCGTTGGCTTTGCAGTTTTTGCTGACGTTGTCTCTCGGGCTGCGCATTAGGGATTTGAAGGGAGTGGTAACTTCTTGCCTGTTACGCTGGTTTTTAAACCAATTTTTGCTGGATGGGGGAGGTGGTGTTTCTTCTCTTTCGTGGCCATTTGCATCAGAGGGGTCGCTGTGCTGATGGGGGGAACTGGCCGTCCCCTAGTGAAGGGGGACCTGGAGCCTGGTTCTGGCTCCTGCAGTGCCCATGGGCCACCAGGGGTTGAAAAGCCTTTGGGGGCAGGAAATGTAGGATTTCAGTCCTCTGGGGCATGTGCTGGTGCCAGGAATCTTCCAGCTCCTTGCACTGAAGGTACATGCAATTGGAAACTATGCAGAAGTGATTGTAGACCCGATAGTGTCACTCAACTGTGCACACGAAAAACAAGCCCCAAAAAACCACAACACAGCGATGCATCTTTGCTCCTCTGTTGATTTAAATGAGACCTCTTCAGGCTGGCAGCTCTTGTCCCTGCTGTAGCCACGCAGGCGGATGGCAGGGGGGCTGTGACAGGGTCTTCATCCCCTCCCGAATTGAGTCCCCCGCGTGAGTGTCACTGTCAGCCCAGGGAGCACACGTGGGATGTTTGCGAGCTGGCAGCTTTCCTGCTCCCTTTCCCCAGCCCCCTGAGCACCACACAGGGCTGTGTCCTGCCTCCTGAGGATCCTGGCTCGTCCCTGGGGCCGTGGTGCTGTGCTCCAGGCTGGCATGTCTGGAAGGAGCTGCCAGGCACAACACTGTCATGAGGACATCCGAGCGCCGGCTGCGGCGTCACCGCTCCCCGAGGTCGGAGCTCCTGCTGTGCCCATCTTGGGCTCGGTGGGGGTGTTTTATTTGCTGTCATCAGTCCCCCTGTGTGCTCCTGGGTAAGCCACTGATGATCTGGCACGGCCACGGCTCCTGCTGCTCCCTGTGATCCTGGCTCAGCTCCATCGGGAGCCGGTCACATCGCCCGGGGCTCCAGCCCGGTGCGGCAGCACGGAGCTTATCCTGGGAAGAACATGTCATGGACTGGCACAGAGAAGTCACTTTACTGAGTTGTTTATTGGATATTCAGTTTTCTCTACAACTGCATCTGTCACCGTGACCCTGGAGTGGCTGCACTCAAGCAGTAAGTGCAGGGACCGACGTCAGATCCTACAGAAGGAGAGATCTTGGAGTGACCAGGAACTCCCTGTTCAGAACAGAAGCAGCTCTGATTTAAACCAGTGCTCGTTGAGGGTTTTTGTGGGGGAAGAAAGAGGCAAAGAAGACATACTTGACATGTCAGCAATGCTTTCAGGAGAAAACCCATTTCCCATTGCAAAGTGCACGGAATCTGGTGCAGAGCTTTCTGGGGCACTTCTTCTTGCTCCCTCTCTGCTGTCGCATCCTCTGCTTTACTTTCCCTGCAAACGTTCCCGGTGCAGGTTTACCCCCGAGCAGCACTGAATCGTGTCTGTCTGCAGTTTGTCTTTCTGCAGAAGGATGTTTTTGCCAATTTTAAACCAGATCTTCAG
The DNA here is from genome assembly GCF_003031625.1 of Empidonax traillii. Lineage (NCBI taxonomy): Eukaryota > Metazoa > Chordata > Aves > Passeriformes > Tyrannidae > Empidonax > Empidonax traillii. The sequence continues at coordinate 4,758 of NW_020957488.1, read as the reverse complement.
TCTCTCAAAGCTGAGGTGGCTTCGGACGCCCACAGGTTCTGTTGGATTCTTTTTTTTCTCTCCCCCCCCGGCGTGCACGCTCCCAAAAACGAGTGGGAATGTTTCCAGAGATGAGCACTGTAACTCCAACTTCTGGAAAGCTTTTTTTTTTTTTCCCCTCTACTTCTATACATATTTTTGCTCATTAGTGATGGCAGAGAAGCCTCCAGGTATTTATCACGGCGTCAACCATCCGCTTTCTCCACAGCAGCTCCCAGCCTTTGTACAATGCTAGGGGAATTCAGGCTAAGTGTGGGATGTAAACACAGAAAAAGACAGATAAACAAACAGGGCTTTCTTAATTTTTATTTAAGGCTTTTTTTTTTTTTTGTAAGGAAAGAATGAAAATTCGACTCCACACAATAACCAGGATGAGTTGCTGTGTGCTTCACATTAAATATTCAAGTGCTGCTTGTTTGCTGCTGGAGTTTTCAAGTCAAACTGCTGGGGGTGAGGAGTTTATAGGAAAGTGTCTGTAAAGAGGTTGTTGAAGGGCTAAATTTTCCTCCTTTTGGCTGAATTTTCGGGTTCTGTTCCAGGGCTGGCCCCTTCAAAGCAAAGAAAATCATCGGGGCTGAGCTGAGGCCGGGGATGCTTCCCCCTTCAACCCCCAGGTTAAGGAAGGATTTGTTGCTTCCAAACTCTTGAGACTGAGGAGAAAAACAAAAAATATGAAGAAAAAAATAACTCAAAATAGAAAATTGAAAGGCACAATACAAGCAGAATAAGCTTTGATCCCATTGTTTTCTCCCTGAGTATTCCACAGCACCAAAGCCACCTTGTCATTCCGCTCTTCAGTTTCCACTTGAGTGAAGTTTAACACGTCACTGCGAAGAAAATAGTAGTAAATATAATGATTCATCATCCCCAACGTAGTGAAAAAGGGAGGTGGGGAATGTCTGTCAAGTTCTCTTGAAGTCCTTGAATTAAATGTGTGGGGATTTTGAATAACCTCGGAGTTAGCAAATAAAAGCATCAATTTGAGTGTCAGGATGATATCTAATTGAAAAGCAACCAGAGGGACAGACTCATTTTTAGGCAACTTAACCAAAAAAAAAAAAAAGTATAAATACAAAAATAAGTTTAAAATAAAGTAATTGGAAATTAATTGAAATTTAATTTTAATTAGGTGCCTGAAATTGGATCGTCTGGATCCCTGGGGTTCCTGTCTCTGTCTCTTCCCTTTTTTTCCCCTTCTGTAAGGCAAATGTCAATTAATATTTTACAAGTGCTTTAAATAACTTCATGTCTGCAACCTGTTGCAAGTCAGTGGGACTCAAATGTTCAAAGGTTTAGGGACCTGTGGGCAGTTGTAGTTACAGAACAGCTGCACAGGAGAAGAAGCACTCAGACCTTTGTGTGCCTCACATGCCTGGTTTTCCTTGAAAGCAGAAGGGGGAAAAAAAAGCCAATTTTGCTGTTCTGCCTTGAAATAATCACCTGTGCTGGTTTTCCCCTGGAGAGAAGAGGATGTGGGTCAGACCTCTTGGAGAAGAGCTTGTGTGTTTTTCTCTGAAGCTCTGGGTGTCTAGGGATGGGATATCTCACTCTTCCTGACATCTGTAACTGCAGTAGCACCTTAAGGCTGGGAAATGGTGCAGGATCCATCCTTTGCCCTTGGGGGCTTGGGTTTCATGGAATCCCAGAATGGTTTGGGTCGGAAGGGTCCTTAAAACTCGTCTCGTTCCAACCCCCTGCCGTGGGCAGGGACACCTTCCACTAGCCCAGGTTGCTCCAAGTCCCATCCAGTCTTGCCTTGAACACTTCCAGGGATGTTTCCACCCTAGCAAGTGTCCTCCTGGGCATCCAGACAGGCACTTGGTTATCCCAGGTGTCCAAGGTGTCTTGCCAGACGTGGCCTCTCCATGAAGAGCTCCTGGGGCTGGAGGAGACACCTGGGCGTTCTCCTGCTGAACCCTCTGTGGTCCAGGCAGTGCAGGTGCCAGA
>NW_020957488.1:0-2438 GCF_003031625.1 Empidonax traillii | reverse complement strand
AGGGATGTTTCCACCCTAGCAAGTGTCCTCCTGGGCATCCAGACAGGCACTTGGTTATCCCAGGTGTCCAAGGTGTCTTGCCAGACGTGGCCTCTCCATGAAGAGCTCCTGGGGCTGGAGGAGACACCTGGGCGTTCTCCTGCTGAACCCTCTGTGGTCCAGGCAGTGCAGGTGCCAGAACATCTTCTTGAGGCGTGCTTGGCTTTCCTGGGAGGATTAAGATTCTTCCCTGCAGGATTTCACCTCAGATCCTGCCCTTGGCAAGTGAGGACATGGCTCAGACCGGGCTCTGGGCTGGTGGAGGGCGAGGAATGTCCTCTGTCTAGACGGATGGCTGTGCCTCAGGAAGCAGGAGGTTTTGGGAGCAGCCTCATGTCTCCCTCAGGGCAGGGCTCAGGTGCACCTGACCACTGCTGTTTCCATCCCATGGAGACTCCTCCAGGCAGCCCAGCAGCAGCAGGAACTGAGATGCTCCAAAGACAAGAGGATCCAAGGAATACCTGCACCTTTCCCAGCTCCGTCTCGCGCCTGGCTTGGGTCCCTGTTGCATCCCTGCTGCCTGGAGATGCCGGCAGCACCTTCTGGCTCCTCGCCAGGGATGAGTCTTGATGCTTTTTTGCCTCCAAGGTGCCTTTGCCGTGCTCGGCCGGAGAAGCGGTGCCAGAAAGATGCACGTGAGGAGCTGCCACTTAATGGCTTCAACTGCAGAGCTCGTAATTGTGGCACAAAGAGAAGGAAAAAGTCAGGAAAGAAGGAAAAATGCTTTTTTTTGTCCTTGATGCGCACTGAGCTGCGTGTCCCACCTGCATGAGCTGGTTCTGGGGGGACGGGGGCAGCGTGAGGAGGAGCCGGTCTGTGATTCCCCCCCCAAAAGGGCGCTGGGGGGGTTCCACCTCCTGCCGTGAGCTCCTCCAGGAGACGCCATTTCCTTCCACCTCTGGGAGCTCCAGAGGAGAAGGGTTTCGCTCAGGAAGTTGGAGCAGCCGTGTTATTTATAGCAGAATTATTTGTTTGGACGTGAATAACCTCGGCGTCCGTTGGCAGCAAGTCGGAGATCAGCTTCCCTGTCTTCCCTGCCTGCTGCCTTCCTGCACCTTCGCCGCCTGGGGAGACCCTGTTGGATCCAGGGGTGTCCTCCCGGGCTGGATCCCTTCTTCCCTGTACCCCTGCCCATCCTGGGGTATCCTGCACCCTCCTAGGGTGTGTCCCCACACCGGTTATCCCACGCCATCCTGGCTGATCCATGGCAGTGGTGGATTAGCTGGCACACACAGCCCAGAAATCCTCTTTAAAAGCACCTCCCTGTGTGGTTTGGGTGTTTTGTGTCCCCCCCCACCCCAAAAAAAAAAAAAAAAAGCTGATGCACCCCCATTCTTCAGCACAGGTTTATGACAAAGACCCCAGCGTGTGTTGAGCTGCATCTTACTCATTTTGCTGGTTCCCCCATTTCAGCTCTGGAGTGCAGTCATCCCCTCAGCCTTTCACTGATGGAAACTTGGTTTCGGTGCCAAGATAGAGGCAGCAGAACCTGAAACTATTTTTCCAAAGCGCTGGAAACATTGTGCGGCTCCAGCGGCCGTAGGGGAGGCGGGATGGAAACGGTCACATCAGGTTGGTTTACCTCTGATCCCAGTTTTCCAGAGATAAGGGTCGAGTCCCCTGCATCGTTCTGCGACAGGAGTGGGTTTGGTTGTCGCTTCGCTGTGAGGGTTTTTTGGGCTTAAGCTGAATCATCTCATTTTGGCTGAGCCAAGGACCCTCAGAAGATGAATGGATTTCTCCACCACGCTTCCCCGCACTCCTTTTCATTGTCAGAGCAGTGAAAAGATTCCTTGGAGTAATGAGGAATCTAACCCTTCATTTTCCTTTTCCTTTTTCCTTTAAAATTAGGGGAGAGGGCTCATTCCTGCTGTTCAGCTGAGAGTCCACGTGAAACAAACCCTCCCAGAGTGCAGTGCAGGGTTGGGTAATGCCGTGTGTAACCCTGACTGGAGCATCCCCCTGACAGCCAAACAGAGAAGAAAACATTTCTTTTTTTTCTTTTTTTTTTTTTTTCCCTTTTTTTTTTTTTAAATTTTTTTTTTTTTAAAGGAGATGTGCAGTCTGTTTGTGGAGGGTTTGGAAAATCCTCTGGAGCTCCTTTGCATGTGCGTGCAATCCTCAGGCATACTTGGTGTGACCGTCCTCTCTGCTCAGCTAAAGGTCACGCTCTTGGAGGGTTTCCCAACGTGTATCGTCTGCCGCGATTATTTTTTTTTCCTTAGGAAAAAAAAAAAGAAAAATGCTGGGTTTCCCAGCCACGCTTCGTTATTTTCCAGTTTGTGGAAGAGCTCTTGTGGAGGGATCTGTGTTTGCACCGGTGAGCCTGTCCCTCTGGAGCCGCCTCCGGCACAGGGGGAAGGGCTTTGCCTGTTTTTTTTTTTTTTTTTTTTTTTTTT
>NW_020957487.1:31208-35538 GCF_003031625.1 Empidonax traillii | reverse complement strand
CCCAACCCCCCCTGTCATGGCTACACGCCCCCAAGCCATGGGACCCCGAGGTCCCCAGTGGTGGGACCGGCACCCACGGGTGCCAGCTCTCCCTCTAGGGTGGGGGGCTGTCCCCCCACCACTTCCCCAGCTCAGGCAGGTGAACCCCAGACAGGTGGCACTGGGGTTGGGGACCAGGTGACAGCAGGGCCCTCCCCGGGGGACTGGGGTGCAGGGTGAGCCCTGGGCTGGTGGCACGTGGGGCAGTTTCACGGGTGACAAGTGTCACCCCAGTCCCAGGACAGGCTCGTGGCACCCGCCCCCCCCCCCCAGGAGGGGTGTTCCCCATCCCCAGGGCAGGTGTGGGGGATGTGTGACCCCGCCCCCACGGCATGTGGCACATGTCACCCTGCATGGGGTGGCTCTGTAGGGCCACCCAACCCACAGCACCACAGAGCACCAGGGGCCACACTGGTCCCTTCAGCCACTGGTGACACTCAGCATGGGGGAGACAGCCCTGGTGACACTCGGGTTGTGTCTGTGTGGGGGGGGACACTCGGCAGGGGGACAGTGGGGGATGACACACCATGGCCACGGCAGCGTGGGGGTGTCCCCCCTGTGTGTCCCCATTGCCTGGTGTCCCTGCCCATCACCGAGCCCCTTTGCCATGGGGACAGAGGGTGACCGAGGGTGTCCCCATGCCAAGGCACGCGGTGGCCCCAGCCTGGTGTGACAGCCCCACTGGGCACCCACAGCACCCCCAGGTGGCACCACAGGGGACAGGGTGGGAGGTGACAGCAGGGTGGGGGGTGGATGGACATCCCCAGGCCGGGCTTCTCTGGTGGTTTCTTGTGTGACACGTGAGCGATGGGCTGGGGGACACGGGGACCTGAGGCCACCGTGGGCATGGGAGGGGTCTGGATCAACCCCCATCTCTATCACTGTCACTGCAGTGTCCCCACAGCTGTCACAGCCACAGTGCCGAGGTGCTCCCCGGGCGAGGGGACGCCTCTGGCTCAGAGCAAGAAGCCACCGTTGTCACTGGGTTTGGGGACATTAATATATATATATATATATAAATATCGGGACTTTTCTTAATGATTTTAACGCTGTAAGGGCGGGCGGGAGGGCCCGTGGTGGGGTCAAGGGGGACACCCGTGACGTGGCGGGTGGGTGGGGGGGACACCTGGTGCTTCCAGAGCCAAGAGAGCAGAACCCCCCCCCCCGGCCCCCGCAGGCTGAGCCCACGGGCCCCGTCCTGTCCCGCGGCCGGGGACAAGCACAGCGGGGCGGAGACCCCCCGTGCCCCCCTCCCCACACCGCAACCATCCCGCACCGCCTCGCTCCGCTACCGCAGCCGGGCCGGGCCCGGGGGGCTCCACCGCCCCCCCTTCCCTCGCCCGCCGAGCCTCCGCTCCTGCTTTGCACGTGCTGGGAGCCGCTGGAGCCGCCGCTGGAGCCGCCGCTGGAGCCACCGGAGCTGCCCCGTGCTCCCGGCTCTGCCCCGGCTCCGGCCCCGGCCGCCTCCTGCAATGTCGCAGAAATTTATTTACAATAAAGGTTTGGAAAACGATGGGGGCTCCGCTTCTCACCCGCGCGGGGAGGGGGGCAGGAACCTCCCCAGATTTCAGCTCTGAGGATGCTCCGGTCCTTGGTCCCCTCCAGCTCATCCCGCTGATGTTTTCCCCGCGTCCCAACCGGGCACAATTTCCATGTCTGAGTCGGGAGTCTCCCAGCAGGGAGCCGATGGCACACGGCGATGCCACCAAGCCCCCTCAGAGCCTTTGCCTGGCTGGGGACCTTGTCCCACCGCGGGGACACTGCTCGCTGTCCCATCACAGGGACGCTCATTCCCAGTGTGAGGACACTGCTCCCACCCTGTCCCACCCCTGGGACACTGCTGTCCCACTGCGACCACCAGTCCCTGTGCCATCCTAGGGACACCGACCCATCCCAGGGACACTGTCACACCCCAGGGACAGCCTCAGCTGGGTGAGCACCGCACAGAGTCCTGGCAGTAACTCCTGGCAGAGGGGACTTGGGGGACGGGATCGCAATTCCCAGAGGGCCCCACGAGGGTGGAACATCTTCCCGTGGAACCAGCCCGGGCAACGCTGAGCTGGGGCCGGGCCGGGCTCCCGGGGACAGCCAGACTCCCTGGCACAAGGGGCTGATTCCTTGGAAAAGCCGCGCTCACCGGCGCAGCCACCGACCAGGAGAGGGCTCTCCCAGCCCAGCCCATGCGCGCCCGGGCTGGACCCGCATCCCTGACGTCCCCGAGACGCTCCAGGGCCACGCGTGTCCCCGCGACCCCAGCCCCGCTCTGGGAGGATGGACTGCGGGGACACGGGCACAGGTTGGGGGGACACGGGGACAGCACTGTGGGGACACGGGCACAGGCTGGGGGGACACGGGGACAGGCTGGGGGCGGGGGGTGCAGCACATCCCCCTTGTCGGCGTCCTTTGCTGGTAGAATCGGTGGTGGATGGGGGGTCACCACACGAGCATCGCTCCCCTAGGGGACCCCTTCTCTGCCCGCAAGGGACGAGGGGAAGGATACCGAACAATTCCTGATGTTACCAACCCCTCCGAACCCCCAAACACGGCGATGGAGGTGCCCCTCGCCCCACAGAGCCCTGAAGGGACCCGTTCTGGAGCCTCCTATGCTTGGCAGGACAACACCCCGGCCCCAGCACCCTGCGAGGAGATGTCGAGCACGGGGCAAATACTCCAACCTGGGGTGCTGGGGGTGCCCTGAGCACCTCAGGGGGCTACCAGGGTGGTCCCTGGGGGCTGCCTCCTCGGGGGTGGGATTAACCCAGCCCCGGGTGGGGGCCTCTCTCTGGTTCTGGAAGGGTGCAGCCCCATCTTCTGAACGGGATCACCATCGTCCCCTCACTCTGCCCCACTGGCTGCAGCCTCACAGGGGTGGGGTGGGGAGAGGGAGATGCTGGAGGTGCCTCTGGTCACGGCAGTGAGCACGGGGTGAGTGGGCACAGCAGAGCTGGGGGGTCTGCCCCGGGAGCCCCCCTCACTGCCCCTCCCCACAGTGCCCTCCCCGGCCGGGGCAGGGCTGGGAGCAAACGAGGCTGTTCCCCCACCCCTGGCACCCTGAGCCTGTTGCTGCAGGGGTGTCTTTGCACCTCAGAAAGGCTTTAGTGCAGCTTTGCTCCAGCCCCGGCAGAGCTGCACCACAGCACCGAGCTATTTTGGGCTGGTGTCGAGATACCAGCGCGACGAGTGAGTCAGAAATATTCCAGATGCACAGCCTGCCTCTGAATCTCGAGTTATTCGGAGTCTTCGGGGTCAGCAGGGCAAAAAAACCATGATTTAAGGTGGGCCCAGCTCCATCCTGCTGCCCCACAGGGTCACACAGCACCCCCACGCACGATCAGGGCAGGGTCCTTGTGCCAGGGGTTGGGACTCGTGAGGTCACCAGGGTGTGTTGGATGTGCCTTGGACAGGGGGGACGTTCCTTGGCCAACTCCCCAGGACCACAAAAACTGCAGGAGGCAGCAGATCCAGTGCCCAGCGGCACCCGACACCCCAGGCTGCCACTTCCCTCCACCACAAGCTGCTCCAGCTCCTCTCCAACTCCCCCATCCCACCACTCAGCCTCGGAGCACAGATGGGTGTGCAGAATTCCTGCCTGTCCTCGGCTCCTTCCCTTCTCCTGACTCACCAGGGCTACGTCAGGGACCACCCTCCTGTCAGGGAGTTGCAGAGAGCTAGAAGGTCCCTCCTGAGCCTCCTTTTCTCCAGGTTGAGCCCCCCTCCAGCTCCCTCAGCCGCTCCTGGTGCTTCAGACCCTTCACCTGAGGGAAAAAAACACCCCAGACAAATCCTTCATTATCAGCAAACCCAAAGAAACAAGAACCCAACACTTCCCCCACCCGTGTCTGCTCCATTGCATAATGGGAAACCCTCGAACCTAAAATATCCCCACTCCTCTGGTTGCTGAAGCTGATGATCGACCATCTGGCTGCGATTTTTCAGCTCCGATCTAACGAGGCAGACGCTGCTTTTGGGGTGAGCACAAGGACAGGAGCCCTCCTGGACCCCCCCAGGAAGGTGGTGGTGGGTTCATGCAGGGGGTGAGGGGGTCCCACGGGAGCAGTTTGAGTGAGCAGAGGGAGGGGCAGGCCCCTCCTGGGATGTTTGGGGCGCCTTTGGGAGCAGAGGGACACGTCAGATGGTCGGGAGGCACCGCTGCTGCCGTGGGGAGTGCCGGGGAATTGTGTCCTGAGGGGAGAGATCCACGGGGGCACATCCCAGATCCACGGGGGCACATCCCAGGGGAGGGAAATAACACCCCAAAACCGAGGAGAGGAGAGGAGAGGAGAGGAGAGGA
>NW_020957487.1:4014-28646 GCF_003031625.1 Empidonax traillii | reverse complement strand
CCTCTCCCAGCCGGACACGGTGGGGGTCAAAGCAGCAGTGACCGTGAGAGGCCGCGGGCTGGAGGGGGCGAGAGCCCAGACAAGCAGGGGAGGGGAGGGATTTTCACCAGCCAGTGGCCCGAAAACGTGATCGAAACCTTTGGTGTCCTTTAACTTCGGCTGCGCCGCCGCCGGCTCCGGGAGGGGAGGGAGGGAGGGCACGACAGTCCCGGGGAAAACGGGGGAAACCCAACTCCTGGAGCCTGTCATGACCAGACAGCGCTCGAGAAAACGTCCCAATGCCCTTTAAGGAGCGACCTCGTGCTGCCTGCGTGGCTCGTGGGTCTCTTCCAGCTCACAGCCCGTGTCATCGCAGCCTCCGGGGCTCCGCTTTAACCCCCGCGTGGCCGGGCAGGGATCTCCAGCAGAGGTGCGGCCCCCGTGGGGCAGCTCAGGCGGTTCAAATCCAGGTCACCAGGACTCCACGGGAATTCCCGGCGGGAATTCCACCCCGTCAGCTGCCGAGCGCCCGCTCCCACCGGGAGGGACCACCCCTGCCCCTGCCCCCAGCACCGCGCAGGGCCCTCCTGGGAAGAGCCAGGGAACAGAGGCTGCCCAATTAAACTGGCAGCTGACAAACAAAAGGCTCCTTTTTTCCCCGTTTTTCCTGAGTTTTTCCTCCCAGTCCTTAAGAATTTAAATTCGTAACCAGAAACGAGCATTTTATTGAATTGGGTTAAATTAGGCTCGAGGCCTCTCAGAATCCTGGCTCTGCTTTCTGGGATATCAGTGGCACTGTGGCCTCCAGGTCAGAGAATTTTATGTAACTGTCTCCTCACCCTGCACTGGCTCCAACCCTTTCCCAGAGATCTCCTTCACAAGGATCTTCCCCTCCCTCACTGGACTTTAAAATGCAAACATAAACACAAAAATGCCTAAACTGGAGCATTGCAGAGCATCCCAGCCTGGCCTTGGACTCTTCCAGGGATCCAGGGGCAGCCACAGCTTCTCTGGGTAACCTGGGCCAGGGCCTGCCCACCCTCCCAGAGGAGAATTCCTTCCCAATATCCCATCTAACTATCCCATCCCATTCCTCTGGCAGTGGGAATCCATCCCCCCTTGCCCTGGAATTCCAGACCCTTTGCACAAGGGAATCAATGTATTCCCAAACCCATTTTTGGCACAGAACAGGCTTTTAAAAGAGTTTGTCAATCGTGGATTTTCAGGTGTTTTCAAGTTTATGACAAAAAAAAAAAAAGATATAAAAAGCCTGTAAACATTCATAAATGGGAATATTGGTTTTCAAGGGACAAGAAACACTCAGAGGTGAACAAACAAAAGGAACTTACTCCCCAGCACTCACAGCAGAGCTGAACCACAGCCCTGCTTGGCTGCTCACTGAAGAAATCTCAGTCATTGCCAGGGACTGGGATCCTGAATGGCATCAGAATTCCGAGGGGAACCTCCTGGCAAAGCACATTCCAGGGGACACAACAGGAAAGCGGGTTCACAGCTCCTGCTCCTGCTCCTGCTCAGCCAGAACTCACCCCACAGAGGGAATCCAGGCCACGAGGAAGCTCAGCTGGGAGTCACAGCTTGGGCACCTGGAGAAGGGCCGGGTGGGAACAGCCAAGGAGTCACCAGAACATCCTGTCCAACAAAAATATGGAAGGGAGGAGGACAGCAAAGCCTGGACTGCCCAGAAACAGCTCCCTAGGCCAGATGAGTGCTGAGGAGATGCCTTTAAATCCCCCTTCCGAGGCATTTTCCCCAGCTATCAACATGGAATTTACACAACAGCGATAATGTCATGCTGCAGAAAACAAAATGTCATTTCCTGAGTGATGATGAACTGGTATTTGGAGTCTCCTCTGAAACAGAGGAAAAGAATGGCAATTTCCCTGGGAGCAGAAGCCCCCGAGCTCCTTCCCCTGCTGCTGCAGAGGGTGGATTGCACTGAGTTCCAGCACAAACAGCATTTCACTCCTGCCAATGGATCCGTCCTTCAGGAGCTGTTTCACGGTAGCTGAGCAGAGCGTGTCCCATTCACAGGGATCAGGCACCGAGCACGTCTCAATGAACAGCTCCTCTGCCTGGAACCTCCCAGCCAGCCAGCCGGGTGTGCCTGGGACCAGGAAATCCTGAATTATTGACAAACCGAGCTACGAGAATGTAACGTGCCTCCCTACAAGCAGCTGCTACAGAACTACAGGCAGGAACACTTAGTGCTGACAATATTTAACACCCAACCTATGCTTCCAAGGGGAAAATCGCCCTGCAGCGAGGATCTCGTTTATCCTGGCGCTATCCAATACCAAACAAATCGTGTTATCCTCACTCTAGAGCGGAGGGAAAGGAGGTGGAGCCGTCAGCAAGGGCTCAGTTGGGATCGCGTCTAGACGCGTGGTGCTGAGGGAGAGGCCCTCGGGCACCCGAGGCATCGGCCCGGGGGTGGCAGATGTGACAGGGGCACCCTTGGGAGCCGCTCTGCTCCCTCCCGGAGCTGCAGCTGGAGGCCACACAAACACCCAGGGGCACCTCCGGCAGCTCGGCGCATCTGCCCGGAGCCTGCGTGTGATCCCGGCTCTGACCTCCCCTCGGCTGCTCCCGACGTGTTGGCATCAAGCACGGCCAGGCTGGCTCTCACCAGCCCATGCAGGGCAGGGCCAGAGCGCTGGCACCGTCCCCGCCTTGGCAGCGGGGGTTTAAAGGCATTTCGGACCTTCTGCATTGTTAAGCAAAGGTTTCGGTGCCCAAAACCCCCGGAGCTCCCGCTGAGGCGGGGCCTGGGGCTGCCTGCGGGGACTCACCCAGGGAGAACCGAGTGTTTGGAGACAGACGGAGCGGCAGGAGCCCAGATCCCTGACATCTCTGCATTGGAACCTGTGCCAGGGCAGTAGGAGCCCCGATCCCTAATATCCCTGGTGTTACCATTCCCGGGCATGGAGCTGGCAATGGAATCTGGGCTGTTCCCTGCTCCATGCACTTCCCCCAGACTGTGGAGCCTGTGGGCTGCTCGGGGGCCCTGGCAGTGCAGGAATCAGAGTTATCAGCGCTGGAGTTGCCCTGGGTGACCGTCACCCCCCCTGTCCCCCCAGCTCCGTGCCCGCTTTCCCCTCTCTCGGCACAAACAGCTTTCGCTCCCTCCCAGCTCCCTCCCGGCCGCACACGCGGCAAACCCTCCTTGCCCGGGCTGAGGTCAGAGCGGCGGCGAGGGGACAGCGGGGACACTCAGCAAAGCCACCCTGTGACAGCCCCAGACGGGCACAGTGGCAGGAGCGGCTCCCGCAGCCGCGGCTCAACTGGGGCAGCTAATGCAGCACAGTTCACTGGGCAGTGCCCGCATGCTCATCCATATGCGCACATGCAGATTTCCCTCCTCCCCGAAGTGCCACCCTTTCTGAGGCCCGACTTCCAAACTTCGCGGGTTTTCCCTCTTTTAATGCGATTGTTCTCGCCCCTGCACAGCAATTCCCACGCAAAAGGCACAGCTGGTTCCAAGCCGACCCCTTTTTTCTTCACTAAACAGGGTCAAATATATAAAGAATTCCAAATCGTGGCTCTAAGACAAATCATTAAACATCCCTCTCCCTCCCTCCCTCCCATATTCTATTGCTGGAAAAAAAGAAGCCATCTCACTCAGACCGGAGTAATCCACTGGATTTAATAACATTTTTTTTTTTTTCCAAACCCAGAGAATGTCACCACAAACCCAAGTTCCATCCAGTATTTTTTGTGCCAAAGTCTCTCCTGGGCGTTTATTTCGGAATGACCTTCACATGAAGCCAAAGCAAGGGCATTTCAAAGCAATGCAAGGTGTCATTTCTTCAAAAGGAAATATCGAGCCTGATGCTCTGGAATCGGCCACAGCCAGAACAGGGAACTGTGACAGACCCCACGACCAACACACGCTCAGCTTCCAACAAAATGTGCACTTCACACACAGTTAAAGTGGAAATAAAAAGCAGCAACAGAAACAGCTCCAGCACTTGGCATTTTCGCAGTGAATCCAGCTCTGGGATTGGAATGTTCCGGAGACTCTGTTCACTACCAGGGATTTATTGGGTGGGCAGGGGCTCATGGGACTGACCTGCGGCAGCAGCTTCGTGTGGGGGATGGCTCAGATCATTAATTGGGAAATAAACAACTGGGAGCAGTGGGGGTGGGAACCTGTTTTATTTTAATCCATTAATAGGAAATCGCTGCAGTTTGGGAAGAGAGCACCGAGGGGAAGGATCTTCCCTGCTTTCCCTGGTGAGGGGCTGTTCCCAAAGCCCCCCACACAGGGGGTGAGAGCAGCATCACATGTTCGAGACAGTGAGCAGAACCACCCCAGTGCTGGGCACAACGAGCTGACTGCAGCCACCAGCCCTGCTTCTCTCCAGGCTCCAGATGTCTCTCCCTCGTACTTCCAGGCATGATTTCCACCCAGCTTCCCCACCACACTCACAGCTTGCTCTGCCAGAGCCTCTGTGGCTCCTTCTCTTCAGGCCCCTGTTTAATTAGAGGAGCCCTTTCAATGAATTTCCTCTCCCCTGCACAGCCAGTCCCACCTCATGGGCTGTCCCTGCCCACATCCACTTGCTCTGGACCTCCTGTGTCACCTGCCCTTCCTTACACACACCACCCTGGCACTGCTCTGCCTGAAATCCAGCGGCTGCTGCTGCCTGGGGTCAGTGCTGAGCCAAGGGCTGGGCAGCCACTTCCCTTCCCAGAGCCCCCACAGCCCCAGAGGGGCTCACCCGGGGGCTCTGCTGGCTCTGGGCACTCCAGATTGCTGAGGGATCCACTCCTGGTCTGCCTGGTGAACCAGAGAGAAAACACACCAGAACAACTCAGCACAACTGTTCTCATCAGCAGGTGCTCGTGCAGAGGGGACAGCAAGGACAGCTCCTGTCCCCTTGGTGGGAGTTTAGTGTGGAACCTCTGTGAGGGTGTCCAAGGGATGGGAATGGAGCAGGGATTTATCTGAGCCTCACTCCTCACTCCTCACAGGTTGCCCAGAGAAGCTGTGGCTGCCCCTGGATCACTGGAAGTGCCCAAGGCCAGGTTGGACGGGGCTTGGAGCAACCTGGGCTGGTGGAAGGTGTCCCTGCCCAGGACAGGGGGTGGCGCTGGGTGGGCTTTAAGATCCCTTCCCACCCAAACCATCCTGTGATTCCAGGACTCCCTGAGTCCTGCTCCTGACCCAGCTCTGATGAGGGACTGAGGGCTGAGGCAGCCCCGGAACACAACGGTCCTGCTTGAAACAGGCCCCCAAAAACTCACTGAAACCCCCAAAAACCTGACAGCAAACAGGGAGAGCAGCAAGGTCCCGAATCCATCACCAACAGTACAGAAAGCAGAGACATTTGCAGAGTGTCTCCAGGACGATCGTGGCTCCCTGCCAGAAAGACAGAGCCCGAGGCACCGTCCTGCACTCCCCTCCTGCTCATTGGGCATTCCAGCTCAGTGCCAAACCCAGGGCGGGCTGGGCTCTCAGGCAGAAAGCTGATTGTACATATGGCCCTGTCTGAACTGAACCCCTGCACAGAACAAGGGGAAGAGGGGGCTGGGATAAGGCAGAATCACGGATATTCGGGAAGGGCCTTGTGGAGCTCCCCCAGACAGCTCCTGTGTGCCGGTTCAGGGAGAGGGGGAGGCAGAACTGCCACGACTCCACTGACCAGGACCAGGAATCCTCCCCGGGAGGTTCCACTGCCTGCCCTTGCTACTCCACCCTCACAAGCTTCTCCTCCCATCAACACCACAGGAACACATGGAATTGCTGAATCCAGGCATTCCTACTCAGGTTTTGTTCGGATGCTTTGCAGGACTTTGAAGTGTCTCTTCCCCTCCTGTTGCACAAAGTGTGCAAGGAGGTCTGAGCCCTCTCCACCTCTGGCACTCCTGCTCTCCACACACACACACACACATTTTATCCTGTAAGTCATTTTCCATAGCGGGGAGAAAAAGCCTGTGGGACACAGGAGTTTATGGGATGATACTTCCAGTTTGCCAGCAGCACATCATTTTAGTAAAGGGCAGAGTCAGGAGCACCATGAACAGCTTCCCAAATATTTCCCCACCCAGGGGCTGCCCAGAGAGTGGAGGCTCCACTGTCTGCACGTTCAAGGCACTTCGGAAACGCAGCATAGAAAAGTTTTATAAAAACCTTTTACTCGGAAAACAAGGAAGAACAACGACATAACTGCTGACAACAATAATAAAATTAACAAAATGCTAATTAACGGCTACCCATGGCCTTGTCCTGGTCGATATAAAAAGTGGAACATCAGATCCAGTGTACAAATACAAAAAAAATTGTGCATAATAAATGTACTATAATACTGTACATACAGCATAAACCGTTCAATGAGAATGAATTAAATATACCTATTTGCCTCCTGACTTGGAAGACAAAAGAATAAAGTTCTATAGTCCCAGAGTCAGTGTGTAAACCCTCTCCAGGGGGTGAATCACTAGCCAACGGTATCCCTGAAAATAAACAGGGTCAAATATTCCCTTAGTGGAAGCCATTATTGACTGGGGCTGCTGGTTATGATGATAAACTAGGGGAAAAAAAACCCCACAGTACGTCAACTCAGCCGGCGTTAAATCCAGACCGAGTTCTTCCCGTCTCCCGACTTGCTGCTGGCACTGCTTTTGTTCGAGCCCGCTTTGGACTTCTTCCCTCTGGAGCTGCCGGGGTTGTTTTGGTTGTTGTAGGCCTGGATGGCGAGGTCCAGGCGGTCCTGAGCCACTTTGATCTCCCTCTGCAGGATCTCCAGGTCGGTGGGGATGTTGGCCTCGGTGCTGCCGTACTGCTGCTCCTGGGCGATGTTGGCCCTGTTCTGCCTGTAGGCCATCTTGGCGTTGGACAGCTCCGTGCACGGCATCTGCTCCGGCTTCAGGGCGATGTTGTACCCGGGGGGAGCCGACGGGGTGTTCCAGGTGAAGGGGTAGTTGAAGGTCCCCGAGTCCACCAGCTCCTTCCTCTTGCTGTTGAGCGTGTCGCGGATGGTGCCGAAGCCCAAGTGCAGCATCTCCCAGACGTTCAGCAGCAGGCACATGCAGCTCACCCCGTACATGATCAGCAGGAAGATGGTCTTCTCGGTGGGCCTGGAGATGAAGCAGTCCACCCTGTGCGGGCAGGGCTTCCTGCCGCACACGAACACGGGGTTCACCTGGAAGCCGTACAGGAAGTACTGCCCCACCAGGAAGCCGACCTCGAACAGGGCCCTGGCCAGGAGCTGCAGCACGTAGATCCTCATGAGCCCGTCCTCCCGGATCTGCCGCCGGCCGTCGTGCTTGGCCTTGGCGGGGCTCTGCTTCTCCTTGCTGTCCCGGACGCTCTCCACCTCCATCTCCGGGTACATCATCGGGTCCTCCTCGTGGTCGCCCTCGGCCTCCTCCAGGCCGCGGTGCTGCTTCCAGCGCACGGGCAGGCTCCTCCTGCGGCCCCTCCTGCCGGCCTCGCCCTGCTCCACCAGCCGGGCGATCTTGTGGATGGCGTAGCCCAGGTACAGCACGGAGGGGGTGGCCACCAGGATGATCTGGAAGACCCAGAAGCGGACGTGCGAGAGGGGGGCGAAGGCGTCGTAGCAGACGTTCTCGCAGCCCGGCTGCTCCGTGTTGCACACGAACTTGCTCTGCTCGTCGTAGTAGATGGACTCGCCCCCCACGGCGATCAGCACGATCCGGAACACGATCAGCACCGTCAGCCAGATCTTGCCCACGAAGGTCGAGTGGTTCTGGATCTCCTCTAACAGGCGGGTCAGGAAGCTCCAACTCATGGTGGTCAAGTGAGTTTATCTAAGGAAACGAGCAAGGCCCCCCCCAGGTTTTTATCGGTTTATCAGCCTGAGCCTAAACATTGCAAACCCTCAACCAAGAGAGCCTGAAACTACACACTTTTACACCCAGCACCCATCCGTGTCTGTGACATCACCTGTTATCGGGATCCAGCTGCCAGAACCTGCCTGAAGATCCTACGTCTCCTCCGCAGGTCTCCGAGGAGTCTGCTGGGACAGAAAGCAGCAGTTTAGGGACATTGCACAGAAAAATGTGCTGTGCTCCCAGAGCTACTCCCCAGTCAAAGATAGAGACACACATTATCTGTGTGTCAGCACCCTCAGAGGGAAGATTTTGTTTTTATTATCTGATCTAAATCTACTCTCTCTCAGTGGGAAGCCATTCCCTGTGTCCTGTCCCTCCATCCCTTGTCCAAAGTTCCTCTCCAGCTCTCGGAGCCCCTTTAGGCCCTGCAAGGGGCTCTCAGGTCTCCCTGGAGCCTTCTCTTCTCCAGGTGAGTTTCCATTATTAATAGAAACTTTTACAACAGAACATTTGGTGAAAGATCCTAAATCCAGAACTGGACAAATCTCCAGCACTCTGATCTTAAAAGGGATTTATTCTTAAACTGGAGAAATTTCAGGAGACCGGAAGAAAACCAGGAACTATTCAACTTCTTCCACAAAACTAGAGTTGTTCACAAGCAACATAATGAAATGTGGGGGGATGCAAACAATGCAGAATTAAAGGATGCAAATGTAGCACCCAATGTACCACTGAAAAATCAACAGCAGGGACATGGTGTGGACGGGCTGTGCAGGACATTTGATCTATCACTGCATGGCACTGAGAGAAAAAAATAGCACAGGAGAGTATTAAAAAAGACCACATTAAGTGGATCAACAGTAGCCAAGGTCTTGACAAATGGTTCCCACGTTAGATCCAAGATCAGTGCCATAATTACAGCAGTTCTGCACAAGCCCAGCCAGGTCTGGCAGCCAGGCTGGACCTCCCCAGGCCCAGCTGGGAAGTGGCTGCACACAAAACGGGCACATGGACACGAGTTTGCAGGCTGAGAACTGGAGATGAGTTACCAGTGGAAGAGGGAGACATGGATTGCTGGAGAGGCTGGGACAGATCCACTGCTTCAACCATGCTCAGAGCAAAGACTGCAGCTCGGACTGGATGTCAGCTCAGAGGGGAGGGAGGGCCCTCAAGGGTAAGGGTTTGATGAAAGCTGGTGACGGAGCCAAGGTCAAGGCTGTGAGCCCTGGCTGTGTCAGCAGGAGCAGGGGGTGCTCTTACCTCCTTGTCAGCGAGGCAGCCCCCGGCGCCCTCATCCTTCAGCACGGCCCCCAACATCAGAGGGCGACCACGGGGGGCTCAGAGCCAGCTGAGGGACGGGCAAGGAGCCTGCAAGGGAGGCAGTGAGACAGCTCAGTTCGGTTAGCCGGGAAAAACAGGAGGGAAATGGAAGGATTATGGGGGAATCTCAATACCAGCAGGCTCAGGATCATGACTGCCATCGAAATTACCGACTAAGACAAAAATCACCGGCCCTGACTCGGGTGGACAGGCCACCTGCACTTAACCCCGAGGAGGGTCATGTACAAATTACAAGTGTTGGATAGATAGCAGCTGTCAGAGGTGTATGCAGTCCTGCCAAGGTTTCCATCAGAGTTCTTCCTCCTACACAACCCCCCTGCCCTTGTGCCACAGAGAACTGGCAGAAATAACACGTTTTTAACAGGAAAAAAAGAGCAGAGGTTCCATCCCAGTGCAGTCCCTCTCTGCACCCGTTTCAGAAAGACATCCAAGGCCAGCTCTGCCTCCCTGAGTTCTGCACTAGTGGGACAGGAGACAGTGCTTCAGACACCCCCATGCTTAGCATTTCACACCTGGGTTTGGGGGCAAACGGGACAGGCACGTTCCTGCTGACATGCCACGATTTGTCAATTAAAAAGGAGACAAAACCCAAAGGAGTTTAGGAAGGGGTTAATTCTCACTCACTGAAAACATTAGGGCTCTGAAAATAAACTACTAAGTAAATTTTAAATTAATTAAACGCTGTTGCCCATGTAAATTTGGAATAACAGCAGGAACCAGCCTTTATGTCCTCAGATACTGTCACACTCGGTTAACAGCAGAGAAGTCTGAAATGAGTGCTGGTTTCAGTAAGAGAGTCTTTACTTTGAGATAAGCTGCCACCTTATCGTCAAATAAATCCCTTTGTGTCACGTGCCAGCTTTTCATGGTGTGCTTTCCACCTGCAGACACATTCCTGAGGCTGGGCTGTCCCTGGGCAGCGGTAAAGAGGGAGACACAGGGATCATCCCTCGGCCACCACTCAGCCACTGGAGGGCAGAGGCACCTGGGTCATTCTGGGACTTGTCCAGGAGGATTCCCAACCAGTTGTAACAATGCACAGAGTGCCAGAGCCGTGTACAGACCCTGCCCACCCAGACATGTGGGCTGGGGCTGCCTCCAGCCCTCGGCTGCAGTTGGCATTGTCTGACAGTTGGCACTGTCTAATTGACCTCTGTCAATTAGCAGGTCCTGGCTGTGGAGCTGCAGAGCTGCTGAAGAGCTGATTCTCTTCCCAATGAAGTGCCACTTAGTCTAAATTCAGTCCCAGGCCTGGGCAGAGCCGTGGCACGAACATGGGAGGACCCACCAGCAGCCCAAGGACTTCCTTGTCTTTAAGGAAACATTTTGGCCCGAGCAGAATGACCAATCACTAAACTTTGCAATCCCAGGTTCACACCATCCAAACCAAATGCAGTGCAGACCCAAGAATCTACAAGCAGAGCAATGGCACTGGAAGTGGCGTTATCCTTCAGTTTTGGGCAGGATCAACCTTGGGATCAGCCAAGGTCAAGAGAAGCACGTCCTGCCTTTGCACCACGTGCTGCAGCACCCAGACACATCCCAGTAACCTTCACCCAAGCTACACTCATGTCTCCTGCATCTGTTGTTCTGGCGACATTTAACTCAATAATTTTCCAATGTTTGAAAGAAAAGTTTATGGACACTGACACGCATCCCAGAAAGGCAAAATGTCAGCAGTTTCAGCTAATTTAAGTCATGCCAGAAAGTGCATTTGAGGGAGATTTTCATTCCTTGTATTTGTCATAAATTCATTCCAGCACTTCCAGCAGAGGAGGCTCCTTGGAGCGGGCAGGATCCACAAACATCAGACACTCCTGTCTGACAGCAAGCTGGCTCCTGGATTAAAGCTCTGCAGGCACTGACGTCCAGAGAGAGAAGGGAGAAGAGTCTGAGCCAGGTACATGAGAAAAGAGAAATCAGCTTTCCCTGCAGAAAAGCTCTGGAGCTGTTCAGCATGGCTGGTGTTGATGTGCAGCCAGGGGACAGTCCCCCAGGTGTGCCCTGTCCCCTCCCCAGCCCAGGGTGGGCTGTGGGGATGAACTGAAACACCTCAGAGGCTCCAACCATGTCCCCATCCTGCTGGGGACCTGGAAGGCAGCACCACACACACCAGATGGGGGTTAAAAACAGCTTCTCTCCAGGCTGTCAAATCCCAAATGCCCTCAGAACCATCTCCTGATACTGTCCCAGCACAGCCCAGTACAAACTGGATCCCTGATCCTGTCCCAGCACAGCCTGGACCCCAGCCCAGTATAAACTGGATCCCTGATCCACTCCCGGCACAGCCTGGGCCTCAGCCCAGTATAAACTGGATCCTGTGGCCTCAGCTCAGTACAGACTGTCCTGTGGTCAGTAAAGACTGGCCCATGTCCTGGTACAAACTGGATGTCCTGGTCTCATCTCAGCATGATGCAGGCCCATCCCAGTCCAGACTGGATCCCCTGGGCTCCATCCCAGTCCAGACTGGATCCCCTGGGCTCCATCCCAGTACAGATTGGATCCCCTAGGATCCATCCCAGTACAGACTGGATGCCCTGGGCTCCATCCCAGTCCAGACTGGATCCCCTGGGCTCCATCCCAGTACAAACTGGATCCCCTGGGCTCCATCCCAGTCCAGACTGGCAGCCGCAGCCCAAAGCACCCGAGCAGGAGGGTGCAGGAGTTGTGCAGGCTCAGCTCAGCACCAGGCAGCTCTGTGAGGATCAGAGAGCTGGACTGGATCATCCTTATGGATCCCTTCCAGCCCAAGATGCTCCAAGGGCTGGATCCCCTGCTCTGGAGACAGGCTGGGAGAAGAGGGGTTGGTCAGCCTGGAGAAGAGGAGGCTCCAGGGAGATCCTCTTGTGACCTTCCAGTGCATAAATGGAGTTGTAAGAAAAATGGGGACATTTTATCCAGGTCTGTAGTGACAGGACAAGGAATAAACTGCTTTTGAACTGCTAGAGGGCAGGGTCAGGTGGGATAGTGGGAAGGAATTCTCCCTGGGGAGGGTGGGCAGGCCCTGGCACAGGTTGCCCAGAGAAGCTGTGGCTGCCCCTGGATCCCTGGAAGTGTCCAAGGCCAGGTTGGAGCAACCTGTGTTGGTGGAAGGTGTCCCTGCCCATGGCAGGGGGTGGCACTGGGTGGGCTTTGAGGTTCCTCCCAACCCAAACCACGCTGTGACTGTGGCTGGAAGGGCTCTACCCCTGTCCTGGCTGAGCCCACACCAGGTACAGGCTTTGGCTCCGAGTTTTCCCTGGAGTTGAGGCTTCCAGCCAGGAGACAGTTCCCAGAGGGAACAGGGAGCTGAGGCTCTCAGGTCTCCGTATTTCCATAGTTCCCCAGCACCTCCTCAGAAAGGTTTGTCTGCAGGAGGTTTTGCAGCCTTGAGGCAGCTGTTAAGGAGAATCAATATATCTAGAGCAGACTTTTCTCCCCCTTGAAATATGTCCCCACAGGTCATGCAAGTGAAATTTGATTAATTTATTAGTGATTTATTTGTTTTGTCTTGGTTTTAAGCAGTTTAAAAAGACATGTGCTGAGCAAGAAAAAAAGAAGAAGAAATGCAAGGCAGTTCTGTTGTTGATCAAAAGAGGTTTCATGCTGCATGAAAGTGAAATTGGGCCTACAGGCTAATTAAAATAGGATTTGAATTAGGATGAATGAATAATTAGCATTATTCATTCAAATCTCATTTACATTGAAAAGTAAGAAATTACATGATTTACAAGTACTTTTGAGGAAGGAGAGAAGTTCCTTTTTTAATTTTAACCTGGAAAATGAGTAAGACTTTACTGCTCAGGAAAGCAGAGAGTCATGTTCAGAGTCAGCACCAGCAAGGGACCAGCACATCCCAAATCCTGGGGAGTGCTGTGCTGATGCCACCTGCATTCCCGGAGCAGCAATTCCAGCGTCCACCCTCCTAAGTGACACAAGGGGGTATTCCCAGGAATACAACCCACAGCCATCACCCTTCCATCCTTTGTGAAGGAAGTGGGCTCAGTCACTCCCAACTTCCCTCCTATTTTCAGCAACACAGATGAAAAGAAAAAAAAGAATGAGAAAATTGTACCGAATTTTATTTTTGATCTTCCAGAGCACTCGGGGAGGAAAAAAGGCTGGGACTTTTTGGAAAAGAGCACAGAGTGCTCTTTCAAACAAATCCTCTGTCAGCTGGCAGGGCTCACGTGGCAGCGGCAGGGAAGGGGTTGGAAAAAGCCACAACGTCAATGTCAATCGGGAAACCATTTGTGAACGGGCAGGATAACGAGGCTCTGCTGATCCCCAGACCAAACCCCCCCCCAGAGCCTGAAAAGCCCCCACACTGAATCCCGAGAGTGTGGGATATAAATAGAGCAGGAAAATATGGGTAAGAGGTAGGGATATAATAAGATTCTTGCGCTGTCAGAAAAATAAAGATGTCAAGAGCGTATCTCTTGGAAAATCAACATATCCCCACCCGAGCGCTCGGCTCGCTGATAAACCGGGATGTGCAGCTCAGACATGAACCTCCGGCCGCCTCGGCGTGCCCTCAGGTGCTGCTAACATGGGAAGCCAAGTGACAATTTTAGCAACGCTCCCCCGCAGTGACAAAATTCAAATGAAGATCACGACGCGTTTCGTGCTGGCCCGAACCAGCTCTCGCTGCACCTACAGCAAGCACAGCGCTCTCGTGTCCAGGGCAGGCCCTCTGGAACACGCAGATCCCAGCCTGGAAGAGCAGGGAGGGTGAGGACAGGGTGAGCTGTGAGCCTGACTCGAGGCTCTGTGGGGAATGGGGGTTGGGCTGCACAGCCTCTGTTACCCCGTGAGATTTTGGAGACTTGTGGTGGGGTCCGGGCCAGCCTGGATCCCCTCACAATCCGAGCCCTTTGGAAGGGCAGGAATGAGCTGCACCAGCTCTGAACAGGGATCTTCTGTAAGGACTCTGTGAGGGGCAGAGCTGTGTGACACCCAGCGAGCCTGAGGCTGCTGCTCACACCTCCGCTGCTCACTGCAGGTATCAGGAGGCAGAGGGAGCCCCAGGTGACACCGGCACTGTGGTGATGGGAAAAGCAAGCGGTCCCAGACGCTGTCTGACAGCCTGCAGGGAAACCCCCGCTCCTGGGGGCAGCCTCACTCACACCTCACTCACACCAGCATCGTGCCACACCCCAGGACCAGCACCGTGCCAGGCTGCCGTTTGGAGCAGGAACACCCCTCCTCCTTCAAAACCCGCTGGTGGATGAGGAATAACCCAGCAAGGGAAGAGCTGCTGGAGCTCGGAACCAGCTCGGCGTCTCCAGAGCTCTCCCTCTCTCCTCTCAGCTCCTCCACCCTCACACACCTCTCAGAATTTCTCCAGCAGAGGCCAGAGCTGAAGGGCCTGGAGTCTCCTCCACGTTCCCAGTCTCCCAATAAGCCTGGTAAATGTAAATATAAAGGAATAGAAATCCCCTGTAATCCCTGCTCAAAACCAGCTCAGAAACGTGCAGCTTGTACCACAGATCATACCCCCCAGCCCTTAGGAGGAAATGGCTCATTCATCCCTGTGGAGGAGCTGGGAATGCACAGGAAAACTCCTTCCCCGTGTCATTCAGTTGGATGCTGAAAACAAGGAACTGCAGGGAATTACAGCACACACCTCCCAAACACCAAGCTCTCCTCCCGAGGAGCTGCTCCCTCCCGAGACACCACCTGGTGAGACACACCCCGTGCTCCTCAGCTCAGGGCTACTCAACCCCGGCTCAGACACATGATGTGTTACCACTTGCTAAAACACTTCCAAGGTCAAACACAGCCAACACCCAACCAGCCCCAGGCTGAGACAGCTCCTTCGTGAGGGGCAAACCACCCTCTTACTTCAGTCAGTCACATCCTGAAGACACTCAACCCTTGTACCCAAATGCATCACCCTCACAAATGTGTAACATTCCCATAACCAGCACTTTAAACTGTTTTATGACCCAAAACAGAGTCAGCCAGAGCAGGTTGGTGGGTCCATGTCCTGCTGGGTTTTAAACACCTCATAGCTGGAGACCTCACAAGCTCTCTGGGCAGCCAGATCCTGCTAAACATCTCCAGGGATGGAGACCCCACAAGCATTGAAAAGCAGGAGTGGGCAGCCTGATCCTACTGCATCTGAGCACACTCACAGTAAATAAAGCTTTTCTTATGTTTAAGCAGAATTTTCCCTGTTTCAGTCTGTGCCCATCGCCATTCCCTGAGTATGACAGGGAACAGGTTGGGACAAGAGCAGGAGCAGCAAAGCAGTTTCTCCTGTAAGAATGAACATAACAGAGTGTGGCCAAGTCACAGGGACTTGAACCACACAGGTAAGTGAAAGTGTGACCTGAGATCCTTCCCCCTCCCAGGGCCCAGCCCAGCCCTGGCCGCTGCTGTGTCTCACACCCAAGGTGCCCCCCACAGCAACTGGCACGAGGTGATGCAATATATTATCAAAATATTAAAAATATTGAGCTGTTGCCTGCTGCACCTCCGCTCCCAGTGGTTATTCCTACAAGTATGGGTGATGATGGAAGGGTAAAGACGGAAAAAATACAGCGGGAAGGATGACAAAAGGCAGGTCCTGAGTGACCAACAACAACACAGGGAACGGGAGCACCCTGGCCTATCCAACAGCCCAGAGCTACAGACAGACACCCACCCCGACCCCCAGCACTGCAGAGACACAAAAACCACCACGATTATCTCAAGTGGAAAATCGCAGAACACACAGGAAGTGGAAGGTCCAAATGGAAGAAGAGGGAACACCCTGCGGGTTGCACCCCAGGAAACACGCCCTGCTGGGGCTCAGCAGGCTCTGCACAGGCTGGAGCACCCATGGGCTTACCTGGGTAAGCGAGGTCTGGGGAAGGCCATCCTCACTCCCATCCAGTTCCAGCCAGGCATCAGAGAGATGTCCCTGACCTGATGTGATTAGCGACTCGAATAACCACAGCACCCCTTTAACTACACCCGAGTCCACTGCAGCCAACAGCTCCACAGCCTTTCCCCACCGGGCTCCTCCTCTTCGCTCAGAGGGACGAGTGTCAAAAGAAAATGACACACTGGAGGCAGCTGACCCAAATATCACTCTCCCGGCCATTTCGGGAAAGGAGAGAGGAGCCAAAAGAGAGCAGTTCTGTCGGCTCCTGTACGTCAAAGGCTCTGGCTGAGCGGGAGGCAGCGGGGTGGGGATGAACACCTACTGCTCCCACCACCATCTTATGACAGCCAGGAGAACCACAGCAGTGTTTGCTTCGGAGATAAGCCTCACCAACTAGCACGAACAGCTTGAGAGTGAAAGGGATACCACGCGCCACGGCGCAGCCCGGGCTGCCACAGCGTCCCCAGTCACCCACCCCGCACCACGGCAGCTGCTCCTCCCTGACCCACATTCACAAAAAAAGGCTTCTATTCCCCAGCTCTGTCATCTGGTCTAGCAGGAGCCACCTCCTCAGCCCACAGCTCCACCAAATCCGTGGCACGTTTCCTACAGCAGCAGCTCTGCAGAGAGGGAAGGATGTTTGGAGGCAGAGGAGGACGCTGCAAACCCCTCACTGCCAACCGCTCCTCCAGTCATCCACTACTTGGAATTGCTCCACTAAACCTCGTCAGGGCTGTCCCTGAGCTGACACATGGAGAGCTCTTCAGAGCCCTGTGACTTCACCCAGCTGTGGAGAGCACCGAGCTGAGGAGGCCAGAAGCCATCTCCTCACTGTTCACCTTGGCGTGTCACAACAATCCACGGGGACAGGGTTGGGATGGACAGCCAAGGACAAGGTGCCCACAACAACAAACCAGCACCTCACTCGCTCTCCTGGCGCTTCAACTCCCCCCAGGTGCTACCAAACTGCGCAGTTAGCTGGAGGGTTTTGTTTGAACACACCAGTTTTACACACAGTTTATTTTGAGTCGAGGAGAGGAGTAAGTCAGAGCAGATTGCCGCACTGGCATTAAAATGCTACTCCAGCTTGAGTTCAACAGGAGTCTTAACAGCTTTATTTTGCCAGAGATAAAATTCAGAATATAAATATGCACATAAATTCACTAAGTGACTTATCTGTTGAAAAAAAACCCACTTATTTGGTATAATAAAATAAGAAACCTAAACCTGTCATTTTCTGAGAGACCTGACTACTTTGAGACCCCCCTGGGAAGAGAGCAAGGGGGTCTGAACTGACTGAACTCCCGTGCTCCATCCACTGCTTCCCGTGGCCACGTACTGTATCAGACTTATCATCGACACAGATCAGGGCAATTAGCAGCAAATTTTAGGCGGATCAGCCTCCCAGAAGCACGGAAACTGTTTGAGCCAGACAGGAGGTTTGATGGGAGAGCACCAACAGGAGCAGGCTATAGCACGTACCATGTTTTGGTGCTGCTGGAGGTGGGAAAAGCCTGCTGAGGCACTGCAGGAACAACTGCGGGCACAGTGACAGTGCCAAGGCTCCCCTGGCCTCCTACTGCCAAGCCTCCATGATTTTAGGAGGGTGGTTACACCTTGTTATAGTCACTGAGTGAACTTCCTGCTGGTTCTGTAGATGCTCTCATCAGGCTCCAAGCCATTCCCCTTTGTCCTGGCAATCCAGGCCTTTGTCCCAAGTCCCTCTCCAGCTCTCCTGGAGCCCCTTCAGGCACTGGAGGGGGCTCCAAGGTCTCCCAGAGCCTTCTCCTCTCCAGGTGAATCCCTCAGCCTGTCCCCACAGCAGAGCTGTTCCAGGGAGGGAGGTCAGAGCAGGGATCAGGGGAGAGGTTGGGACCTGTGCCAGACCAGGACACAGTCTGAGTGCACACAGCAGCAAGTGGGTGGGAGGTGACCAAGGATCCTGCTGGCAATGTTCAAGGTGAGGCAGATAAACAACCACGAAGAGCAGCACAGGGACCACACGAGTCTACGCAACCCGGTAATAAAATGGCAGATGGAATTCCACATGGATAAAGTGAAGCATACATGGAATAAACAAAATAAATCTCGATTTCACACTAAAAATAGATGTGCCCTGAGATGGCCTCAGCGAGCAGGAGGTCTTGGGGCTGTCAGGCTGCTCTGTGAAAGCTCCAGCACTGCTGAGCACGGCCCTGAGAGCCAAGAGCGTTTCACCAGTGAGAGGACAAGCACCTCAAGTGCCCCCAGCTCAGCCATGGCTCTGGTCACTCTCATCACCCTCATCATGGCAACAGAGGAGAACAGCAGCTTGGAGAAGAGGTGTGGGAGGAACACCACAAAAACAAGGCGGCTGAGCGGGCAAAGAGGGTGGGGAGTTGTAAAACCTGGGGGAGCCCCGAGAAGGAAAACCCTTTAACACCTGAGAAGCAGCGGCAGTGCCTCAGCCAGGGCAAGGCTGCAGGTTAAAAGCAGCCAGCAGGATGGGGGGTGCAGACAGGCTTCTCCTGGGCTCTGCTGCAGCTTCCACGTGCCCAGGTCAGGAACAGGACTCTGGAGCGGGAAGGGCTCTGTCTGATCCGTGTGGCTGCTCTGAAGGAGCTGGGAGTGTCCCTGGCTGATGAGAGAAGAGCCCCTCAATGAACCAGCCACAGGAGAGGCATCACAGGGAACAGAATCGCTGCCTCAGGTCATTTATTAATCACTGCTCACTTCCAGCCCTTTGGAATTGCATCTGTTCTCACGGGCAGCCTCAGGCACTCGGCACACCTGAAGGGCAGCGCTGATTTATTTCTGATTTATTTCTGTCCCTGCTCCCCAGCACAATCCTCCAGGGAATGGCATCTCACACACACCAGGATCGATACAGGCTGGCCACAGATTGCAAAGAGAGCAAGAGCAGGCTGAGGAATACAAACCAAGCACGGAGGAGGAGGAGGATTCCAAGGCAGCTCCAGAAGGAGCAAAGACTTCACACGAACCGAGAAATGCAGATAATTTCCATATGGCCCAATGGAAGATCACCGTGTGCTTCCTCCCAAACACTTCAATTTTATTTTGCTTTTTAGTGCCTCAGGAATCACACTTTCCACTATCAAAAAATTCTCCTATTCAAAACAGCTTAACTGCATATCTGAATGCCAGAGTAACTCCGAGTATCTGAGCAACTCCTGCCAGTGAATCAGCTGCGAGTAAAATTCATTTCCCAGCTACTTCAATGTTTACCACGAGAAACCAGAAGGTTTTCAGATTTTTAGGAAGGAGGTGCTGCGTGCAGGGCGGCACACCTGCGAGATACACGAAGAACTTTAATTACTTTTCATTTTATGCCATTAAAAAAATGTAGTGACACCAGGGCAGCCCCTTCCCTGCCTCCAGACTCATCTGTAACCTCAGGATCAGCAGCCTTAGCTGGCAGCTGCATCCCTGAACCCACACCAGCACCAGGCTTCCAGGAGTTAACAAGGAGTCAAAACTCCCCCTCAAGGGAACATGGGAACACACAAGACATGCAATCGCCCTTCCAGGCTCTTGACTATTTTAAGCACAAGAGATACAGAACTTCCCAGGCAATGCCTTGTTCTGTACCAGCCTGGCAGGGCTGCACCGCACTGGGATGTCCCCACCAGCGGAGCTGCCATCCCCTGATGCCACCAGCATCATCCCTCACCCTTTGAGAGCTGTATTCCCCACGTACCCCACAGCCAGACCCAGGTTTAAACCCAGCAATCATCAGGCTGAGACCCAAAAGTCATTTTTCCACGTTCCTTCCACAGACAAACAAAGCGGGAGGAAGCATCCCCAGCATTTTTGGGGACAACTTTGGGGACGTCCAGGAGAAGGGGAGTGGTGGGCACAGCCACCCACGGGGCACAGAACACACCCCTGGACAGCACAGCAAGGGACGAGCAGGGAAATATCAGTTTAAAACAATCCAGTGCAGTCGTCAGCCTCCTCCAGCACCACCAACTGCGCCATCCGGGCGGGGAAAGGACGGGAGGCACAATCTGCTGGTCATCCATATGGATGTCTTCCCTTTCTCCTTCCACAGGATCTCAAACGAGGTCAAGCACGCACACTCAGACTCGTTTTCTGACAAATTTGTAACTAAAAAGGTGGAACTAATAACTGCAAGAGCCCAGAGCTGGTATCATGGACTTATTTAGGCAAAAGAGCTGGCTGACTCCAGCGACTCCCAGCTAAGCAAGGTAATAGGGAGAAATCCCTCACTCCCGAGCAAAAATGTAAATCCCAGCTCAGCGAGCCACTTAAGCACATGCCTGATGCAAAGCTGGAAATAAATCCTGCTAATAAGCGGGCTGCTCACTTCTTCACAGCTAGGCTTGAGTACCTGGAGGAGCTGGAAATACCCCTGAGCCCCCGGAAAAGAGCCTAAACCAGACTGCTCTGGGAATTAATCACAGCAGTGTGAGCAGAACTGTTAATATGAACTGGAGGAGGACTCTGTGTGTGTGTGTGTGTGTGCTGAAGCATCTGTTCAAGTTTAGGCATATAAAACATTTTTCAGCCCAATGACTCCAGAGGGAAATGCCTCATACATCAGCTCATCTGACTCAATTTTTCCATCACATTTCCCTTAATACAGTTTTGTCCATAAATACACTATTTGTTTTTTTTCCAAATATAGATTTTTATTTATAGCCAGAAAACCCTGTAACTTGTGTTACTGCTTAAAGCCCTGGGTTCTGCTTCGAGACGGAATCAGGTTCTGCTTTGAAATGGGATCACTGAGGAAGTATTTTCCAGTACTGAGGTACGAAACCAAGTTCTCTACGCTTGCAGAAGGAAAAGGGATTTCTTTTTGCTCCAATATTTACCACCCTCAGTATTTCCTTCACCAGAGATCACCAGTTAAATCATAACTGCCCGGCCAACACGTTGCATATGGTATTTATCCCACACCACATCCAGGAACTTTCGCCTTAAATCTTCACTAAAAAAAAAAAAAACCAAACTCAAACAAGTTTTTAAAAATCCCAGCCAGATCTTCCAGCCAGTCCCAAACTCGAGGAGGACTGTGCGTCACTGCCCGAGCGGTGATAATTCATATTTATGGCATGAGGTCAGAAAAGGAAATGTAACGTTGCCCTTTCCCCTCCGAGGAACATTTGGGAGACAAATTCCTTTTTGTGGCTTTTAACCGAAAGCAAACGACCTCCCAAATCTAGGACTGAGAACGGGCAGGGATTGGGTGATTTTGGTGATTCTGACCTTTCAAAAGTATGGGGTTTTTTTTTCAGAGGCAGAATTTAGGCATTGAGCAATACCAAACACAGCAAGTGAAATGTGATTTAATACAGTTTGAGCACTGTTAACCACAACTTGAGTTAAAAAAAAAAAAAAAAAAAAAGCACAGCACGTTATTCCATGGCACGAGCACAGGGCAGTGGAATTGCACTCCTGCTGCTCGTGGGAAGTGCAGAGCCCAGCTGGAAGGACTGATAATGCCAAATAAAACCTTCACTCCCTCCCAAACGGGGCACCCAACCCACTCGTGGGGGTCCAGGGACCAGGTTCTGGGGGCTCATCCTTAATTCCAACCTGGTGGGCAGCAATGTGCTCCCCTGCGCAGTGCAGTGCTCAAGCAGAGCTACCATAAAAAGCAGGGAGCGTTGCCAGAGCTTCTTGCACAGGCACAATTTACTTCCTATTAAGCAGATCAAAAATAAATAGATCTGGAGCACAAGTCAGCTCAGTGGAGTGGCAGCACAGAACACAAAGGCTGGAAGCAGGGTAGGAGGAAAGGATCACCTTCCCCCTAATGAGGCAGCCCAGCAACAAAGGGCTCCATTATCCACCAGGATTTCGGGTCCATTATCCACGAGGGTTTCACTCCAACTGTTTAATGATTGTCACCCTTGCCCCAGTTCGTGCTGCTGATCAGGGGATCCTGTCCCAGCGGGAAGGGGGAGGATGAACGAGGCACCTCGCACAAGGCAACAACGCGCCTCGTGATTCCCACCTTGGAAAACCACGGTGGAATAAAATCCCCCCTCTTTGTCGGCTCCGTGTTGATGGTGAGGCTACAGCCCCAGAGAAGCACAGAGTATCCCGAGCTGGAAGGGATCCACAAGGATCATCTGAGTCCAGCTGCTGATTCCCTCCCTGTTTTCCTCGGGCACACAGCCCCTCGCAGGTACAGAATTCACCCCGCTGAGCAGGGGCTGCCCCGCTCCTGGCTCACACTCTGTGCTGTTCCAGCAGCATTCCAGGGAAAGCTCAGCATGCTCTAACAAGTCCTTGCTGCCAGCATCACAGCTGGGACAAAACCGAGCCATCAGCAGCACTGCCAGTGTCTGCCGGCTCCGCTTTCCCCGGCTCCAGCTCCCTGGAGGAGCACCGAGGCACAGGGGCTGCAGCCACCCAACCCTCAACACACCCCAGGAAGGGGCTTTCAGGATTATCCAAGCACTGGCTGTGTGTTTTTAGGCTGCTTTGTTGGCCTTTTAAGGGCTGGATCACACCTGGGTACAACCTCGGGCACCAGACCTCGTCCTGTCCTCGGCAAAAGTGACGGATTGGGGAAGTTTGGGGGTTTTTTACAGACTCTCAGAAGTTGCTGGCACTCAGCAAATGACTAAGTCAACAAATCTCTGCGTTGCAATCAATCACAAACTCTCCACCGCTGATTAGATCTCTCAGCTTATAAGAATTTTCCTCTTGTAAACTCTAAAACCATACAAACCCAGAAAAGACCTTTTAAGATACAGCTGCACCTAAGCAACACAATTCTCACACCAACTACCTTTAGAACCACTGGATTCTTCACAAAAACTGTGTCTACAATTAAAACTCTCCAGGCTATACCGAAATCTTTGCTAAATTCCTAAAGTTGGTGTAAACTTGCCCAGCAAGGTTTTCTTTTAACCTTCCCATTGCCAGGGACCGGCCGGGACCGCTGGGACTCCTCACTGCCCAAACATTCCCAACCCTCTTGGGGCTCTTCCCTGAATCCTTCAAAGCGAGCTGTGCTCTGAGTCGACCCAAATTTTCCAGTTATTTACTGTTTTTTTCCATCACTTGCATGTTATCTGTGATGAGTTGGGTGTTTGCTTCGACGTGACGGACAAAAACGGTCCCTAACGACGGGCTGAGGACAAAACCCACCTAGAAAACAGGTATTTCATGACAATTCCTCCTGGGAGTTGCTTTAAAAAAACCCCAAAATGTTAATATTGTTGCATGAATTGAGAAAACACTTAGTTTGGTAAATGGAAACTTGCCACTCCAGTCTAAAAGCACTTGAAGGCAGCCAGACCCTTTGGTAAGGGAGCAGCCCCGTCAGGAAGATGTTTTTAATAACTTTTCACCACTTCACCTGATAAACTTGCTAAAGCCCGTTTGAAGAGGACAAGAGACCCTGGGTGAGGAGCCCGAGGAGCAGCTGGTCATGTTTTCCACAGAAAAAGAACAGAGACCCTCTGGTCAAACAAGTTTCCCGTGATGTGAAACACAGCCCTCCAAAGGGACGTGTCCCGGTGCTGCTGGCTCTGTTCTGCCCCATTTCAATTCAGAAATGTCAGTCCAGTCACTGGTTTTTTTAAGAGGAACACACTGCAAAGGGCCGGTTTCCACAAAGAAGGAGCCCCAGCAAGGCTGGCAGGGCAGACCCCCACACCCAGTACATCCCCCCCGAGCCCCTAAGCCCTTACCTCGCCACCTCCTCGCTCCCAGACATGGTCCGAGCCCCGGAATGCCCTGCACTCCAAGTGCTGCAGCTCAGCTCCAAACAGGACCAGCCCCTCGTTCCCAGCTCTGTCACTGCCCACAGGAGCGGGACGGGTCGCGCATTCGCCAGACACCGGAATGTGTGACAGCTCAGCCCACCCCCTGCGAGCCGCGCAGCCACGGCGAGCACAGAGCCGCCAACACACCGTCCTGCCTGCTCTCCAGAGGAACGCTGGAGCCACTGCCAGCACCGCTGCAAGCCCTGGAGTTACTGCCAGCACTGCTGGAAACCCAGGAGTTAATGCCAGCACTGCTGGAAACCAGGAGTTAATGCCAGCGCTGCTGCAAATCCACGACTTGGAGTCCAACGGCACAAAAAAAGCTCCAACTCCCTTCTAAAAATCCTTCCCTATCCCGCTTCACAGGAGCGAGCTGAGCTGTTCCCCCAGGAAAGCACGGGAACAACTTCGGAACATACTTGGAAAGAAGCAAAAATACAAAAGAAAGGCACCTTGCATTTTCCATAAGCACAAATCTTGACAGAACACAACAAGTTTCCCTCTCCAGTGACCTGAAGAACGGAGGGGTTTGGTAACTGCTCTGACAGCTGGCTCATTGAACATCCCCGTGACAGGGATTTCTAACAGGAAGGGACGGTTTGGGGGTTTTTTTAGCCAATTATCCATGACCTACAGCAGGCAGGAGACACGGAAATAACAACAATAATCAACGGTCTGTCAGATGGAAGGGTTCTGTTCTTCCTCTCATCCCCAAATACCAACTGAACACCCAATGAAAAAGCTGAACCCAGTGGTACCAACTGTTGCTCCAGAATCCATACGGTACATCCATGCCCTAATTATTCCCCATGAACTATCTCCTATTTGTAATTAATTTGACGGTGGAACAAAACCAGCACTTCCCCGGGAAGCAAGGTCACACTGCCCAGAAAGCG